>NC_056747.1:1222244857-1222544857 GCF_019279795.1 Protopterus annectens | reverse complement strand
CAATACAAACATAGTTGTTTTATCTTCTCTAATCTTGCTTTCAGGCACCTCAGACCTAACTTTCTCTGGTGATCTAGATCCTAACCATGGATTCACTGCCCATACAGACACCCCTATCAAGTAAGTCAGACTTAATGCACATAATGCAGGAAGAATCCAGAAAAAGTTGCACCTGCATAAAGAATGGATTGAACTACAACAGTTTAATATTATTGGTATCAATGAACCTTGGGTGAAACCTGATGATCTCATTCATCTATCTCATCTTACAAACAGTGACATCTTCCAAAACCGAAGGCCATATGTAAGGTTGGGTTGAGGGGTATTTTATCATGTCCTTATCTCACTCAGCTGAATATGAAACATGCTGGTTGGTATGAGACTATATTATTACTGGCAAACTAAGGTTTCAAACTGATATAAAACTTGTAAAAGTGCAGCATATATATAAAAACTTGCATGAATTTCCAATGCTTCAATTAAATGCACTTACAAGATATCCACGCTGTGAATGCAGTTACACTGTGGCAAAATTATGGTTTCAAGGTGTCCAATCTTTCAAGTCTGATATACAAAGTATCCACATTGAAGATGTAGCTGCTGTAAACTGTAGTAAACTGTAATTATAACTTAACCAATCAAACAGTTCAAACAGTTCAAATAAGAGCTTCTGCCTTTAGTGGCAGTTAAAATCCTTTTATTGCAGAAAAAATTATTAAACAAATATTATTAAAAAAAAATATTAAAAAAAAATTATTAAAAAAAGGGAATGATCCGGGTTAAGTCTGGGAGTTTTAATAACTAGACAGCTTATTTTGTCAATCACTACTATTGCTAATGACCCCCTCAATTAACTCTCTGTTTAAACCTCCTTTCCTGCCTTAGGACTTTTTATAAATATCTCTCTCTCTGTTATAAAACTGTTTTTTCATAACTTTCTCCCCTGCACAGCTATACCTTTGTTCACCATTTCTCTGCTAATTAGTAACAGAAAATGTCTCTTACCTTTCCTATGCCTGTAGAACTCAGTCTCTCTGCATAACTGATTGACTCTCAGCCTCTCTCAGCTCTGACCCGCTCCGTTCGCCCTATGGGCTCACTCCGCTCCCCTACCCTACCCTCAATTCCCACCCACCCCAGAGGTCCTAAACTTATACTTCCCTAACCACACCCTCTCTCTCTTTCAACCAATCCCATACTTCACCTTATTCCACACACTATAGCCACACCCCTACCGTCTAACAATCACTCACAGTAAGCCACTCCTCAGAGTACCTTACCATAGCCTCCTACTCTTATCCAATACATATTAGTGCCCTCCTCTCTTCACTTCCTTTATCCCTTTATCTTCTTTTCCTCTACTTTTCACTCTCTAATTTATCACTCCTCTTTTTTTATAATCCTTTTAAGATGCCTCTGACTAATCTAACCAAGCTAACACTAGCAGTTATACTCTCAACTGTCCTCACTTCAACCTACCTTCTTACCTCCATTGAAAAACTGCACTATGTTCATCATAACCACTCTCTAAAACAAACAGCAATTTACACACATATAACCTCTAATAGACACACTAGCATAACTTCCATTCCCAGTTACCTACTACCTAAATACCATAGACTCTCCCACATTAAATACAATTTACCCTCAATAAATAAAGTGAAAATTCAAACTAACCTTAGGTATAATTCAGTAACAAAACTAAATAATCTCTCCTTAAAAGATAGTGACATCCACCACAACCCTGGCCCTACCAACCCCACTATCCAAACAACCCACCCTAATCTCAATAACTCTCTCCTAATAGGACATTTTAATATCCAAAGCACTAATAATAAAGTAGCCCACCTCCATGCCCTCCTAGATATTCACTCCTTTGATATCCTCTGCCTCACTGAAACTTGGTTGAAACCAGAAACTAAAGACAATGAAATCATTCCCCAAGGCTACAATATAGTGAGACAAGACCGAACAAAATGCAAAGGTGGTGGAGTAGCATTTCTATTTAAAGATGGACTTCATATCTCCACCCTACCATCTAATCCAACCCAGGATAATAACGCAGAAGTCTTTATTACCAAACTTCAAATCAATGCAAATAAATCTTTATACATTATCTGCATCTACATATCACCCGGAAATAATATCACTACAATAGAGGCTATTCTAAGCTGGGTGTCTTCCACTTACCCCCAAGAAACAATAATACTAGGCGACTTTAATATTGACTGGAAAGGTGTTAGTGCTGAAAATCCTACCTCTCATATTAACCTCCATGGCTTTAGCCAAACCATAACCTCTACAACCAGAATTAACAAACCTAATAGAAAAGAGAGCACCTTAGACTGGATACTCATAAATAAACAGAAACAATCTTACAAGGTAGGAACTCTGCCAGATGATGTTAGTGATCATTTTTTGACCTACATCATAAGAGAAAAGAAGGATCTTCCCAACCTCCCCACCTCTAGGATAGTACACTCTACCAAACACTTTAACTCAGAATTATTTCAAGCTGAGCTTAAAGCCTGCAACAGGAACCCTTTAAAAATCCTTCCACTTGAAGAGGCTGTAAAGTATCTTAACTCCAAATTCTTATCTATCCTGGATAAGCATGCTCCTAAACGGTCCATTAGAATGAAATCTAACCCAGCCCCATGGTTTCTAATGAAACTAGACATCAAATTTTGCTTAGGAACAAAGTATGGGCTAAGTGGAGAGCTAACAGAAATATCTCTGATCATCTACATTTCAGGCAGCTCAGAAATAGAACAAAAAAAGGCAATACTTAAAGATAAAAAAAATACTACTGTAAACTCCAACAAACTCACCAAAATAATCCTCAGAAGTTCTGGTCTAGCATTAATAAGCTCCTTTCCCCAGGTAACTCCAGAACACCCACCCCACTTGATGCAGATCCAAATACCCCCCATCAAACTGCAAATATCTTTAACTCTTTCTTCACTGAGACCATACAATCGCTAGCTAGTCAACTTATCCCAGATAACTCAAGCCTTCCCACCACCTCACCAGACTCTCTACCTAAATTCAAACTACAACCCCTCTCTACTACTCTCATCTATAAATTTATTCAAAAACTCAAGCCATGCACTCCTTCTGCTGACCAGCTACCTTCCCAATATCTCCAAAAAGCAGCCAAAGTAATTGCCTATCCTATATCCAAACTTATAAATAGGACAATCCAAGAAGGAACCATTCCAGATATTTGGAAAATCTCCCACATTATCCCCTTACATAATGATGGGAATTCAAATGACTACTCTAACTATCGGCCAATTGTTCTCTTATCACCCTTAGCAAAAATTATGAAAAAATGCATTCACCAACTTTTACATCATCTTTCTCAACATAACATAATAGCAAACTGTTAACATGGCTTTAGGCCATCACATAGTACTACTACTGCCCTTCTATCCTTTACAGATACCATCAATAGAAACCGTAATAAAAACATCCTCTCATCTGCACTCTTTATTGACCTCTCTAAAGCTTTAGACATGGTAAACCACAACCTCTTAATCAATATTCTTGAATCTCTCTCCTTTGACTTTCAGGCTGTTAAATGGTTCAGATCCTACCTCAGCAACAGGCAACAAACAGTTCTCTGTGAAAATCAAATTTCATCCTTTTTGCCAGTCACTATAGGAGTCCCTCAGGGCTCCATTCTTGGACCACTTCTTTTCTCATTATTTATCAATGATCTCCATGTAGCAATTCCTCAAGCCACCTGCATTCAATATGCAGATGATTCCACACTAATATGCTCAGCAACCTCTCCATCTGAACTATATTCTCTTACTCAAAATGTTTTCAATACTGTAGAAACATGGGTTACAAAACGCTGTCTCCTTCTTAATGCCAAAAAATCAAAACTCCTTCTCTTTACCCCCACTACCAAGTCCTCCCCCATAGATTTCTCAATCTCTTCAAATAATGGCACTATTATTTTTCCAGACTCTACCACTAAACTGTTAGGAATATCCATTGACAATAACCTCACATTTGATTACCATACAAATAACACCATTAAAACAGTCAACAGAAAAATAGGCTCCTTATATAGAATCAAACCTTTCCTAACACCAGCAGCCAGAAACAAGATTGCTCACTCCCATCTAATCTCAACTCTTCTGTACGCTTCACCTATTTTTACCAACCTAAAGAAAACTAACCTTAACAAACTTGCAACTTCCTATAATAACATTGCCAGATTCGCTACTGGCAATCCCTTTAGAACCCACCACTGTTTTAATCTTAGGCAACTAGACTGGCTGGAATTCCAAAACCATCTGATAATACCCCAACTCACGATTGCCCACAAGATATTGTACCAACGCAATAACACCCCTATACTCTCCAAGCTCTTAATCCCCTATAAAAATCTGAATTCCCTACGTTCTTCTAGCAAACTCCTCGCTAGCATAACAAAGTCTAATAATATGGCTGGTGACTCTCTGTTTACTAACGCAGCAGGAAAAAACTGGAACCTGTTACCCAATGAACTAACTCTAATCACATCCTTGCCAGTCTTTAAACAAAAACTTAAAAAACATCTCCAAATGCACTGGTTATGCCCTTGTAGTAACCCTGACTAACCACCATCTTCACCTCTGTTTCTTCCTCTTCCAACCAAACTTCCAAACATTTTAATGCTTAGTCATGTAAGTAAGATTGACAATGTTTAAACTCTAATTAACTTACTGCCGAAATCTTTCCGCCTGATGTGAATGCTTGCACATGATTCTTACTGTGTTACATTTGTTTTTGCTTTCTTAAGTGTAAATATTTTTACTGTTGCTTTTCTCAAGTGTTAATATCTTTAGTATGTAATAATTACTTGTTGTATGTTTCTCTTTTTTTATTAATCCTTTATTTACCATGTAACAATATTTCATACTTTTTATATCTGTTTGGAGCTTTTCTCCCCGGGCCTCTACCGAAAATGGAAATATATCCAGCTAGACTAGCCCAGTTAACAAATGTAAAATAAAAATAAAATAAAAAATAAAATCTTCATGTCGAGTTAAAATCTTGATATAGAATAAAACAGTTCTCTGTATTCCAAATGATAAGTGCTTTTGTTAGCTTCTTCAGATCATAGAGATTGGGACTGGAAGTTCTTTTTTATAGTTCTTACTTCCTTTACTGTTGGAAGAATCATTCAATCATCACGCTTTCAATCAGCTGTTTGAATGCACTAATCCTCTTACTTCTCAGTAGGGTTGCCACCATTTGAAATGCCCAAAGTGGGACATTTTTGGTACAAATGTCAGATTTTGCAGGGCAAAACATACCCACGGCCAGTACAAATGACAGAACTTCACTTTTTTGCCTAAATAAAAGCTTATTTTTGTAGCATTTTAGTTGCTTATTGTATTTCTTATAACATTTAGTTGTTTCAGATACAGAATAATTGTTTTACGCAACTATTACATAAAATATAGTAAATATTTTTGTCTTAATATCTCAGGACATTTGCCATTTTTTAAATTTTTTGCAGGACACAACTGCCCAAAGAGGAACTGTCCCTTGCAAAGTGGGACAGGTGGTAACCCTACAATTGAGGGTGTTCTATTTCCTATGCTTTTTGCTTTTGAGGGGTGTAACCAATCATGAATTATTAAGCCAGACACACCTCCATATCAACTAATGGTTGGTCTTCTAGCTTTTAGTATAGGTTTCAGTGGAATGATGTTATTCAAGCCAGGCTCAATATCAGCACGGAGGTTCACAATCCACTTACTCTCCCTGCATTCAGTAATATTTTCAATGTCACCTTTTCTTACTCCACTATATACATTCTCTATCACCTTATAAGTGAAAAAATGACCGAAATTTCTTTCAGCATGAGTTGCTAAAGCGTTATGTGGATCTTTATTGGCAATGTCTCTTTGATGTCTCAGAATGTGATTTTTAAACAGCTGATTAGTTTTTCCTACATAGAATGCAGGACATAATTTGCAGGTAGCCATGTATACCACACTGGGGGTTACACAAGTGGCTTTAACATTAAAAGTGTATTTTTTCTTTGTCCTTGGATGTTCAAATTCATCATTACAATCAATCAATGGACATGCTGTACAATGACCACACTTGAACATCCCTTTATGTCCAATAATTTTATGTTTACTGAACCCATCCTTTGTGCAAAGTAACCTCTTCAAATTTTTTTTATTCTTGTAGCCAAAGCATGGCGTTTCACCTACAATATCTTTTAGCTTGGCATCCTGGGTAAGGATTGGCCAAAACATTCAAGTGTGGCCATTGTACAGCATGCCCATTGATTGATTGTAATAATGAATTTGAACATCCAAGGACAAAGAAAAAATACAATTTTAATGTTAAAGCCACTTGTGTAACCCCCAATGTGGTATACATGGCTACCTGCAAATTATGTCCTGCATTCTATGTAGAAAAAACTAATCAGCTGTTTAAAAATCGCATTCTGAGACATCAAAGAGACATTGCCAATAAAGATCCACATAACGCTTTAGCAACTCATGCTGAAAGAAATGTCGGTCATTATTTCACTTATAAGGTGATAGAGAATGTATATAGTGGAGTAAGAAAAGGTGACATTGAAAATATTACTGAATGCAGGGAGAGTAAGTGGATTGTGAACCTCCGTACTGATATTGAGCCTGGCTTGAATAACATCATTCCACTGAAACCTATACTAAAAGCTAGAAGACCAACCATTAGTTAATATGGAGGTATGTCTGGCTTAATAATTCATGATTGGTTACACCCCTCAAAAGCAAAAAGCATAGGAAATAAAACACCCTCATTTGAGAAGGAAGAGGATTAGTGCATTCAAACAGCTGATTGACAGCGTGATGATTGAATGATTCTTCCAACAGTAAAGGAAGTAAGAACTATAAAAAGGAACTTCCAGTCCCAATCTCTACGATCTGAAGAAGATACCGAAAGCACTTATCATTTGGAATACAGAGGGACTGTTTTATTCTATATCAAGATTTTAACTTGACATGAAGATTTTAATAATTTTTTCTACAGTAAAAGAATTTTAACTGCCACTAAAGCCAGAAGCTCCTATTTAAACTGTTTGAACTGTTTGATTGGTTAAGTTATAATTACAGTTTGCTACAGTTTACAGCAGCTACTGCATCTTCAGTGTGGATACTTTGTATATCAGACTTGAAAGATTGGACACGTTGAAACCATAATTTCGCTACAGTGTAACTGCATTCACAGTGTGGATATCTTGTAAGTGCATTTAACTGAAGCACTGGAAATTCATGCAAGTTTTTATATATATGCTGCACTTTTACAAGTTTTATATCATTTAATTATGTTACCTTTTTCTGAAGAGAATCATACTTCATTAGTCATCATTGTACAGCGCTTCATTTTGAGTATTGTTTTTACTTGTTACTGATAGCTGTACTTTAGCATTAGATGGTATGCTCATTACGAGGTTGCAAACTGAGCTGGTATAATTATCTACTTCCCATGTTTAGGCTGCTGTTATTGACATTTTAGGTGAATTGTGTCACATATAATAATATGTAATTCAGTAGTCATATGTCAGTTTATCTCCCTCTAGCAGCCACATGCTAGAAGTGAGTTGTATGACAGCTAAAACATTTATGTCCTTACCTAGTTGAGTAATGAAGCAACCAGAAGCTGCCCTGTGTCAGGACATCATAGTATGACTGACTGGGTACTGTTAACTACACTTGATAAGCTAAAAGAACCTGTGGCACAGCCTTCTTTTCATAATGACAACTTCGTAGCCACTACTGTCTTCTCCACTGTGAACCTAAAGGCACCAGCTAAGATAACTGCATTCCATAACTCTAAGCAGAATGCTCAGTTAGAGCTCCTGCCTAAACAAGCACCTGCTGACTGGTTTTACATCACCTAACACATTAACAGCAGTCTGCACAAAAACACTTTTTCAGTAGTGTCCTACTTTTTCCATGTAACCACTGTCATTCTATAAAGCCAAAGGCATTCAAGGCTTCCATGTAACCACTAACATTATATAGAGCCCAAAGGGTTTGAAGCTTCCATGTAACTACTATCATGCTATAGAGACAAAGGGGTTCAAGGTTTTGATGCAACCACTATCATTCTATAGAGCAAAAGGGTTCAAGGCTTCCATGTAACTACTGTCATGCTATCGAGACAAAGGGGTTCAAGGTTTTGATGTAACCACTATCATTCTATAGAGCCAAAAGGGTTAAAGTTTTCCATGCAACCAGTATCATTCTATAGAGCCAAAGGGGTTCAAGGCTTCCATGTAACCGCTAACATTGTATAGAGCCAAAAGGGTTCAAGGCCAAATTTGGATTACTTGACATCTGCAAACTTGCTATCAGATCAGAAGGCAATAAAACATCCACTTCTCATTACTCCTTGCTGAATTATTGCACTATTAGAAATGAATGCCAAAAAAAATCAGTAAAGTCTAAGCAGAATATCTCTAAAAGAGAGAGACTGGATTACCTGGCCATCCAAGCCTTCAGAGCACATTGTTACTTGTATATTCGTCCTTTGTTGATGTTCTTATTCCTACATGATATGTGTCCCATTTATCTGAAAAAGTTAATTGTTTGTTATTGCTTAGTATGTGCTTTGCCACCATGGGACTGGTAGTAGTTTCTAGGCTGTGGTTCGAATAATCTGGAGTATGATCTTTTGCATATCATACTTTGCACCTCTGGAAAATGCTGTTTTAATTGCTTAGAGAATGCCTCACAATGACTTGCTTCAAGAGTCCCCTAAAAATTTTACTTGTTTGACCTACGTGTTAGTGAAAATATATATGAGCAGCTTTTTCATTTGTCATAAACTACATGTATTCATTGTTTTGCTGATCTTATTTTTATATGCACATTTTAAATGTTTTTTAATGTTTTATTTCCTGCAAAAAAGTGATTAGTTGATAACCACTTTAGTGCATTTGAATTTAATTTGGCAAGAAAAAAAGAACTTATCTGGTTGTGAAAAATCTACCTTTAATATCACTTTAACTCTAAAATTTGATGGCAAACATATCATCAGTCCTTGTAACATACCTGATGAATTTGCTTGCTATTTCACCAAATATTCCTTTTCCATGTCTGATGTAAATAGTCCTAGCACTGAAGTCATGCCAACATACCTTCTGATACACTACAAATTTCTGTTTTCACACAGTAAACTTGAAGCAAGTTACTCAATGGTTCAGAGCCACTCTAAGCTATGAAAAAGCAGGCTTTGATGGACCACACCCACAGTTCATCAGACCCAGTGACAGATTTATAACTATTCTTTATCATCACATCATCAGTCACTTACTAAATGTTGGCAACTTTCCAGAACTCTTGAAAGTGTCTACAGCTATCCTGTGTATGGATCCCATAATTTAAAACTATAGGCCATCTCCTTGTTATCTCCATTGCGCAGGGTGTTATAAAAAGCTACTTCCTCACTATTAGAATATCACTTTGAAAAGAACAGAATTTTCAGTATGGCCAGCCTTAAAAATATGTGAAAAAGGGAGCCATCTATGGTGATATTCTGTTAGAGGACATTTTTATGTTATTTTTTTGAAGTAATCACTCAGTAATGGTTATACAGACCACTGATACATATCAACAGATGACAGGTATAAGTGCTCCATCATCTCCTGCCTTTAATCTTCTCTTTTTGTTGCAGCGTACAGTCAAACTGCATGTCCCATTTCCCAAAATGAAAACTGCATGTTGGGGTAATTCTTCCTTTTAAAATAACATGGCGCATAGTGTTTTGTGGATTAGGAGGAAACAAAAAGTTAGAGTAATGAAAATGAAACAATATTTGAAGTCCACTCAGGTACTCTTGGTGACTGCAGTACCCTGGTGGGTTAGACATGTAGTCAGTGTCCTCCTCTGAACTGCACACAACACTTTCAGCTGCTGATATTACACAAGTATTTCCATATTAAAAAAGAAAGCTCGAGTAACTGCCATGTATTATTCTTTCAGAAAAGAGAAATTATTTGTTAAAAATAATGTATTTCTGAGAATAAAGAACAATTCTAAATTGCAAGAGCGAGGACAGAATTGATTTATAGGTATAGTGGTTTAGTTAGGTAGACCATTTCAGCAGTATGTATCAGCTTAGAGCTCTAGCTAGAACCACTGACACCCTGGGCAATGTCCCTGCTGGTGCCCCCCCAGCAAGATTTGATAATCATAAAAAAGGCGTCCAGAGTTAATTAAAAAATGCCTCCATTGTTGAAGAACATGTTGAGGAACACAAACACAGAGAGGAGGATCAACCAATCAAAAACTAAACACTCTCCATCTGTAGGCAAACAGCTTAAATTATGGAGCTACATAACAGTTCTTCATACCTCTCAACCTCTTATTGCAAGAGATCTGAACAAAGCCTGACATAAGGGGTGGACAAAGGACTAACAAAGGGGCACATTTTAAATATTGCTCTGATGTACTTAGAAAGTTGTTAGAATAACAGGATTTGTGCTAGCCTGCATTTTTTGAAGGTTATAAAGTCTGAAACTCAAATGCATGTCATTATTTAGTGACTTTAATCCTTAGATCATCCCTGTGATTTGTCAAAAAAATACAATTTTTATGAGGAACAGACTAAACATATGAGGCAAAAATCTGGACATTCTGCGAAAATCTGTACAGTTGAGAGAGATTTTCTTTGCTCACTTTGCTACATGGTCTGAAACTGGTCTACTTTGTATGATAGAAAACACATTTCACTGAAACTCATTTCATTATATCCTAATTTCAGTGAAAATTATTTCCCTGAGCACAATGCACTGAAAGCTCATTGAAAACACATTTGAGTGAAACTCATTTTGTCTAAACAGGTATTTGCCCTGTTCCCCACTGTAGTGCGATCCTGGAGTTAGTATATATATTTGGGGGGTGTGTGTAGCCCCCTCATTTAGTCTGGATATATGTTATTTTCTGGAAAGAGTTATTCATTTGACTTGTAAGAATCCATGTCTATGGTTTACAACATTTAAAATAGGTGGGGGATTCTTTATACATATATATTCATAGGTAATACTAGGCTAACTGCCCTTATAGGCCTTTAAACTTAACTACTTTTCTTATTTGCAATGGTGATGGACTGGTTGACAGACGAGATCAGACAGGAGTCCCTGTGGACTATGATGTTTGCAGATGACATTGTGATCTGTAGTGAGAGTAGGGAACAGGTGGAGGAGACCCTGGAGAGATGGAGATATACTGTAGAGAGAAGAGGAATGAAGGTCAGCAAGACGAAGACAGAATATATGTGTGTGAATGAGAGGGAGGATAGAGGAATGGTGAGGGTGCAAGGAGTAGAGGTGGCAAAGGTGGATGAGTTTAAATACTTGGGATCAATAGTTCAGAGTAATGGTGAGTGTGGAAGAGAGGTGAAGAAGAGAGTACAGGCAGGATGGAGTGGGTGGAGAAGAGTGTCAGGAGTGATTTGTGACAGACAAGTACCAGTTAAGAGTGAAAGGGAAGGTCTACAACAGGGTGGTGAGACCAGCTATGTTATATGGATTGGAGACAGTGACATTGACAAAAAGGCAGGAGTTAAAGCTGGATGTGGCAGAGTTAAAGATATTAAGATTTGCACTGGGTGTGACGATGGTGGACAGGATTAGGAATAAGTATATTAGAGGGTCAGCCCAGGTTGGAATGTTTGGAGACAAAGCCAGAGAGGCAAGATTACATTGGTTTGGACATGTGCTGAGGAGGGAAGGAGGGATGCTGAGTATATTGGGAAAAAGATGCTAAGGATGAAGCTACCAGGTAACAGGAAAAGATGATGGCCTAAGATAAGGTTTATGGATGTGGTGAGAGAGGACATGCAGGTGGTTGGTGTGACAGAGCAAGATGCAGAGGACGGGAAGAAATGTTAACAGATGATCCGCTGTGGCGACCCCTAATGGGAGCAACCGAAAGAAGAAGATGAATTTTCCTCAAAGGTGAGAGTCAAACTATGTACCCTGTGTTTGTGAGGTAAACACCTTAACCATTATGGCCCTCCCTGTATATCAGGAGACAAAAAACAAGGAAGGACTCAACGTTCTAAAACATATTCCACACAGAAATTAACAAAAAGCAAGACTTTCGACTTAAAAGTAACACTTTTTCAATGCTGAAAAAAAAGTTCTGCTCTAATGTAATTTATACAAAAGCCAGCCCACTAAATTAATCACACAACAAACAATCAATTAATAATTAAAATCAATATAACATCTAACCCAAAACAAAGAAACATATAATAAAAATTCTCTTTTAAACTTTAAAATTGGTCTTACATTAGTTTTAACATTGAGGCCAGGTAATTTATCTGCTCTAAAATAATTTGTCCATCGATATTCAACTAATTCAATTTTCGTAACCAAGTCTCCCTCTTTTATATTAACCTTTACTGTCTGTAATACTCTAAATTTAAAGACATGATCTTTCCTCATAAGTATAAGATGCTTACTTAAGGCATTACTATCAATCTCCCTTCTAATTTCAGAGAGGTGCGATCTTATCCTCTCCCTTAACTTCTGATTTGTCTTACCTACATAAAAATGTTCACATTTAACACAATTAGCCATATCAGCAGCCAAAAAACTAAAAAAGTAAATTCTCTGCAATAAACTGCTTGGTTCTAAAAATGAAAAAAACAACAAAAAGCACAGCAGGCAAAACAAGCCAAGATTTTAACAAAAAATGCTGAGCACTTTTGCAAAACCACTTTTGCTTCTTCAGATCATACTCAACAACTAAAACACCATGAACTAAATACACTATTCCCCTGGGCACCCCAACCAATAGACACACAGGAAATTATGGTTGCTAAGTAACTAATTACTTGGTATTATAAAAACTCAAAGACTAAGCATAATTAGCAGTTTGTCTACTTTAAAAACTATTACTTTGTTTACTTTAAAAACTCTTTTTACAAATTTACCTCTTTACATCACAGAAAACATACAGTACAATAAAATTCTACAACATTATTTTAAACTTTTTAAAACTTATTTCTTCAGCCTTCTGGATTCTTACAGGTAATGAGCAAAAGCCTGAGCCTGTGGTACGAAGGAAGACTATCCCTTCGAATGTTCAACAGCCATTTTTTCAACTCCCCCTCCCCTTTCACAAGAGATGGAAGAGTTCTACCCAAGTACAAGAGCCACGAGACAGAATGAAATGGAAACAGCCACTCCAGGAAGGAAACATGCAGACACTGAAGAAAATGTGGACTCAAGTTGTATGAACCCGGTATGGAATATTTCCTCCAGACAGTTAACTGAAGTGGAGGTTAGTGTTTTAAATAGCAGGCTTTCATTCATACCAGCTCATCGAGCTGATGTCTCTGAAGTTATGTTAGATTTGTGAATGTTTACAAGGAATTTTGCATTGAAACTAATGTTTGGTGACAGTAATAATCAAATGAATAATGTTGCTGTGTTTAAGAAACCTAACCAGTGTATACCACAGAGCCACCCTGTCCTAGATGTATTTACTAGGTTATGTGAAGAAGAGCTATATAAGCTATTGGGAAATGGGAAGCAGAGTTACAATAATTTAACTTTTGATGAACGACAGGCACTGTTGTCTTTATGAGAACCTAATATAGTGATCAGACCAGTAGACAAGCGTGGCTCAGTGGTTATTATGGATAAAGCTTATTATTTTGACACCATGAATGATATATCACTAGATGAGAAAACATATACCCCGGGATTCATGAAGCTCGGCGCAAGGACGGCGTTAGCCTTGCGCCGACTGTGTGGTGTAGAGATGGCGCAGCAGCACCACATGCATATTAATGAAGGCGCACTGCCGTAATGGCCACATGCATAGGAAATGAGTACGAGTGCAGGGGGCGTGTCCAAGCTCTGTACAGAGGCGTGATCATGTCGGCTGCATACGCGCAACCTAAAATGCTGACTAGTACAGCCTGCTTCTAATAGTAATCACACCTGTCAGTGTCCGTGGATACTGAAACGTATGCAAAGCATGCAAGACAGTTTTGCGAACACAAAAATAAGAAGCAAACACAAATGCACGTAGCGGAATATTGAGTCCCCATCCCTTGAACAAATGATATTTAAAACTCTGTGCCTGTATTCCATTGTAGTGTCTATAGTTATACCAAGTGGAAGCGAAACGCATCGTGTTAGCATGCCGCCAATAGCTAAGCCTAGCCCATTGGTCAGGGTTATCACCTGTCCCACATTGTGAGGGACAGTCCCCGTCTGGGCAGTTGTGTGAATATCAAAACCATTATAAATGTAAAATGTCCTGCGATTGTAGGACATAATTATGCCCCAAATCTTATGTAATAGTCACATACAATACTTATTTCCGTATGTAAAATACCTACATGCTACAAGAAACAGAATAAGCAAGTAAATGAAACAGAAGAAGCAGCTAAACTGCTACAACAATAAGCTTACATTTAGGCATAAAACAAAAGTACTATCTGTTGTACTGACCGTGGGTATGTGTTGGCCTGTAAAATCTGATGTGTGTCCCGAATATATCCCATCCTGGTCATATGAAAAGGTGGCAACCCTACCAATGGTCAGAGCATTCACCCAAAATCTGCCCATTCACGGTCCACGGTGTCCTTGTCAGGATGGGCCAAAGATGAACGGGTATTACCCGGGTCTACCTACCATATCATGAAAGATAAGTATTTGCGTGTACCTATGTGCGTGATGTACAGCATGTGGAAGGTGAAAAATGCTAGGGTAGTCCTCACAACCATACAGGTACCAGAGATATGTAGTGTATGCAATGTGTTCCCTTGACAGTGCCATGGGCCATCAACCAGAGAAGGGATGGATGGAGTGTGTGGAATATGGGGGTGGGGGTGCGGGTAATGTAATTATTCACCAAGGGGAGACTGTATTGGATGCACAGTAGGTGAACTGGAGGTGTACGAGGGAGCAGTGGGTGAATCAGAAAGAAACACAAAGAACAAACATACACATCCGCAATACAACCTGACAGGCCATACTGTAGAACACAATCCCACAAACATATGAATATTAAAATGTGCGATACACATGTACAGAAACATCACTGGCACATACCACATAATGATCTGGCCTGAACTGAGCCATCCAACCACAACACACCTGGATACATAATTGAATACCCATCATCCCCTCTACAGCACACAACCCCCCCCCCCCATTCCTGAACGTCCACCAAATCCAGCCATACTTGGGCTGCTAGCTTGGTGCAGCCATATCTGCATATAGTGACCACTACTCATATCTAGTAGGCAATCTCACCCTAGGCAGTCTTAGGATTGCAAACTATGTATCCTTTGCATGTATAACCCTATCACATTTTTGTAAATCCAAAAATATCAAAGGTTATTGCCAGTTATTGGTCTGTTCAATTTTTGGACATCCCTCATGGGATAAGTATCCTGTGTAAACATCAGACTTGGTGTCAAGACATGATGTCCAGTCCTGTACACATCTGGACACAAGTTGTATGTGCAGTAGTGGTTCACGAGACTGCTCATCCTCCAGCCAGTCATGCAGAACCTACTGTTGTTGTTGTCTTTCGGCTTTTCCCAGTTAGGGGTCACCACAGCAGAACTCCAGTCCACTAATGATTGGCAGTAGATTTTCATGAACGCCGAGGTGCCAGCTCGATGTTCAACCTTCAACGAAGGCACGCCCATTTACGCATGTCTTTTGAGCGCCCACCCAACCGTGGGGAGGACATGCAGACTCCACACAGAAGGCACTCCCCGCACTCCAGCCGAGAGTCGAACGGGAGAACTTGTTGCTGTGAGGCAACAATGCTACCGCTGCACCACCGCGGAAGTCATCTACCTGGGATTAAACACCTGACCATGATGCATGGCTCCCCAAATGCATTATCGAGAATATATACTTTACACATTCGCATAGTGGCAGTTGGATATAGGGTGATTAAGGCACTGACATAAGCAGGGTACCTCCTGTCCCACTTTGTGAGGGACAGTCCCTGTTTGGGCAGGTGTGTCCTGACCAAAAATAATACAATGGCAAATGTCCTGTGATTGTAGGAAATAATTATGTACCATATTTCATGTAACAGTTGCATAAAATAGTTATTTTTGTATGTAAAATATGTAAATTTTACAAGAAACAGAATAAGCAACTAAACTGCTAAAAGAATAAGCTGTAATCTAGGAAAATAAGTAAAGTTCTAAACCCTGTACTGACTGTGGGTATATGTCTGCCTGTAAAATCTGATGTGTGTCCCGAAAATGCCCCACTTTGTCCATTAGAAAATGTGGCAACCCTAGATGTAAGCGGGTATGCAAGCAGGTAGGTGGCGGTGATTAAACTTTATGTGGAATGTAAAAACGTATGTAGGTGTATATGCATGTGTATGTACAGACATGTGTATGTACAGACCGATATATATGGAGAGAGATATAAAGATACACACACACACACACACACATATATATATATATATATATATATATATATATATATATATATATATATATATATATATATATATATATATATAGTTATGAAGAATGAACATGGTCACAATATAGCAGTCACAATGAATGTGAAGGGAAACAGCAGCGGAAATAGCTGTAATATTTAGTGCTGTTATGTGTGCTGCGGTAGCGTTGTCGCCTCACAGTAAAACGCTGTCCGGTTTAATTCTCAGCTAGAGCGTCTTCTGCGTGGAGAGATGCGTGAATGGGCGTACCTTCATTGAAGGTTGTGCATCAAGCCGGTACGTAAAAATCAACTGCCAATCATTAGCGGATCGGAGTTCCGCTGTGGCGACCCCTAACCGGGAAAAGCCGAAAGACACAAAAATATATCAGGATGGCTATCAGTGAGCACACTTCTGCATCCCCAACCACAGGTAGAATGTTAAAAGTGGACCGCACAATCTCCCCTTGCTAAGTCTAAATTTCAACTAGGTACAGGGCAGTCCTGGTCCCCAGTCGGACAAGGCTAAACCCTGAAGACCATATGAACTCCCTGACAATTGAACACATGTATGTGCCAGGACTATAGGCTGTAGAGGTCTGAATATCCTTGGAGTGAGTCAACATGCAGCACGAGTCCAGAACAGTAGGGAATAGGGAATGACGCATGTGTAGTAGTGCATTTTTCCCAACAGGTAAATGGATGCCTGCTGTGTAAGTGAAGTGATGAGGCATGTGTCCGGGTAACTATGCACCATGGGTATACATATAAATGAGGCAGAACACCAATAGTGTAGTGGTTAGAGCATCCGCCTAACGAAAAGGTATTCACTGTTCAAGGTCGACAATAGCACATATCATTTTCCTTGTGGAATTAATGTTGCTCTGCTGTAAAGCCGACATTTAAACATGTAAAGGTGAACGTGCATATTGCATGGGACTATTAACTAGTTCCTTTCAATCAAAGTGGTATTGTCATAATGTATAAGGCACAAATAAGCATAAATAAGCGGCTGTAAACATATGTAACGCACAGTAAGCATAGGCGAGTGCGCCTGCGCGGGTGTAAGCAGCTCCCAGCATAGGAAATGTATGTTTGTATGTACAGATGTAACATATATAGTAGACAAAAATAATGATGAACAGCTGCTGAGAAGAGAAGTTTATTCAAGCACAGCCTGCATCAAAATACACAGACCGGTGACCGGTTTCGCCAAAAGCATCATCAGTGTGTAACTGAATAGGCAGAAACCCGGATTTAAATACAAAAGCAAACAACAACAAGCAGCGAATATTTAAAGCTGTAAACATTAAATAGTAAACATTAATCCCCTAACCACTATACAAAATCATACTTCCATTTCAAGTGTATATTACAATAAATACATAAATAAACACTCTACCAAACCTTATCTAGTTTATAAAACTGAATAGGAAACTAAGTATAAAATAGTGAATAGAAAAATAAACCTATACCAAACTGATAAGGGTCTTAAATACAACTGTACAAAAAACATATATACTAAATACAGGCTCATATCACTTTATGACTAAATATTATTATTCACAGCTATATATAAATAAATAAAAAAAATATATATGTGTGTGTGTGTGTGTGTATATATATATATATATATATATATATATATATATATATATACACACATACACACACACACTTATGTGGGTATACAATAATAGCCATAATTAAATGTTAGAATAAATATTATACTAAATATTGTAATAAGTGTTACTACACCATTATGTATTTTATTGGTGTGCTTAAGTCAAATCAAGACTACTTGCACTACCTAATGCATCACAATATTGTGAAGCACACTTAATGAATATAACCAACAAAATATGTGCCTGTTAGTATTCTTGAAGCCCTTATATTTGTGTAACAACTCCAAAATTGCCTAAAATATATACACGCACATAAATCCAAACACCTAACTGGAAAACCTGAAATCTAACTCCAGTTTCTCCATCTCTACTAACTACCACTGGTCATTTAAACCTGGTCTAAAAAGGGCCCCCCAAATTGACATTCCAATGACGTTCCTTATCAGTCAGTATTTTATGTTTAAGTGAGATATTATCATCTTGTGTAATTACCATATCCAGGCCTACAAACACAAAATGAGCTGTAGTATGAACTACCTTGTGTTTGTATAAAGCACTACGGACCCGCCTGCACTTTATATCGCTAATGTGGAGGGCTGTTCTCTGTTTCAATGTGCAAGAGGTCTGGCCTATATGAAATGCCCCACATTGACATACAGCCATATAAATGACCTATGTACTAGTGCATTTTATTAGATGTTTAATATCAAACACCCTCTTGGTATTAACTGATGTAAAAGACTTGGTTTTGGACATCAATTTGCAGTATTTACAAAACCCACAATAAGTACTGCCCAATGTACTTACTGCTGGTTTAGAATCCACTGTACTGCCCTTCTTAAAGGCTGAAAAATGTTGCCCCAGTGATTTACCTTTTCTTTATCCAAAACTACAATAATCCTCAACAATTTGTGTGAAAAAAGGATCTGAATGTAAAACATGCCAATGTTTAGAGATGATATCTTTGATGTAAGAAGTATTTGTGCTATAAGTAGTGATGAATCTCACTTTTTCATTTTGTGACCTGACAATCGGCTCTCTATCCAACAATAACTGTGTTCTGTCACCATTTTTGGATAGCCTATAGGCTCCATCTACCTTTGTTTTATTGTAACCTCTTTTAATGAATCTAGTTTTTAAATCTAAAGCCTGTGCATCAAATAAAGACTCATTGGAGCAAATTCTCCTTACTCGTTGAAATTGTGACCCTGGTATGTTGTGGATTGTATGGCGGGGGTGACAACTGTCAGCATATAAGAAAGCATTCTTGGAAAATGGTTTTCTGTACAGGTCAGTAACCAAAGTACCATCCCCTACCTTACTGACCCTAACATCCAAGAAATCAACCTCCAGGGGTGTATACCCCTGGTAAATTTAATACATATTTATTATTGTTAAGATATGCCACAAAGGAATGCCAAACAGTCTGTTCACCCCTCCATACAACCCAACAATCATTCAGGTATCTTCGCCACATAATGAGTTTAGTTTTGAAACATGGTGGAGCAGTGTAGATGTACTGAACCTCAAGGTATCCCATAAACAGGTCTGCATAAATTGGGGCAAAAGTTGCCCCCATTGCCATTCCCTTTACCTGTAGATACCATTGGTTCTGGAACAAGAAAGCATTATGTTCTAACACCAATTTTAACAGATGTAACAAGAATTCACTTTCATCTTCCCTGATTAAACTGGACTGTGCCATCCAATATTGTATAGACCTGATTCCCCCCTCATGTGGGATGCTTGTATACAAAGACTGAACATCTAAAGTCCCCAACTGAGCTGTGGGCGAAATTTGTAGATTGTCCATCAGGGATAAAAACTGTTTGGTGTCCCGAATCCTAGCTGTAACCAGTGGAAGAAGCTGTTTTAACCTATATTCCAAATATTTAGACAATGGTTCAATTAATGAACCTCTGCCTGCCACAATAGGATGCCCAGGTGGATTATTAAGCATTTTGTGAATCTTGGGGACCAAATAAAAGTATTGAGGTACTGGTGCCTCAACCTTCATCTGTGTCAACAAAGAGGCTGTAATTACCCCTTGATCTTTAGCCTTTTCAAGAAACTTATCTATTTCCTGTTTATAATCTTATGTAGGATTAATAGATATTGCTGAGTAAAAAAACTGTATCAGATAACTGTCGCTGAGCCTCTTGTATATAATGCTCCTTGTTCCATATAACAACTGCTCCACCCTTATCTGCTCCTACTATCACTATATGTTCATTTTTTGCCAGAGATTTAACAGCCTCTCTTTCAGATAGACTCAAATTGTCAGTACAAGATCGAAAATCCATCATTGATTGGCATGTAAATCCTTCAAAACTAACTGCTCAAAAATGTTAATAGTGCTGTGATAAGGAGGTGTAACTGTTTGCTTTTGTATTTAAATCCGGGTTTCTGCCTATTCAGTTACACACTGATGACGTTTCCAATTACCATCGGTAATCCCTACATGAACATATAGTGACATCTGTCCGCTGTATAACGTGCTATATACTGATTACAAGATAACTGGAATGTGTCGGCGTTATAATGAATAAGGCACTAGTATGCTGGTGAAGCTTATAAACACCATTACACATGTGTAAGTGCGTATGAGCAGGGAATGTATTGACACACTGATGTACATATATATAACTATATATATATATATATATATATATATATATATATATATATATACATATACATATACATACACTATATATATATAAATAACAGCAAGATATGAATAGTCATGTATGAATACATATGCAGATATGTCTAAAAATATTAATGTATATATGTTACAGTAAATATACACATGTATATACCTAGGTTATTTTACAGCAGTTATGAGTAACATGTTTAGACTGGGCATATGTTGGTGGGAGGTCCACTCAACAAACGTCTACTTATCACCCACCCCAGCTAGGCCAGTGAGACATACAGACACGCAATAAAGGTAAATACAACACTGGTTCCCAGACCACCGGCAGGAAACTACCAGTGGGAGAGATCTACAAGGCCTACACTTTAAACATGGACAGTGACGTCCCTTGCGGGACACCAAAAATTTGGTACCTTTCCACCAATGGGGGAACATCATTACGACCAGGATGTAGCTGTACATGGAACAATAGGTTGTGCAAGCCTGATAACACATGGGTTGACACAACGTACAACATGTGTCCTGACACGGTGAGAGTGGGCAGTGTGCAGGGTTGTGCTCATATCCTACCTGCGTCCATCTTTGCCCACAGTAAGGATGAGTGCTGTAGAGTAGTGGCAGGTGCGGGAACTATGGGTATGCGATTATGGGGCTAGGAATGCATGTGTTGGCTGGCAGACATGTATTAGGACCACCCCGTGGGTCCGATGTGGGTATAGCAGATGCACATACCTCCCAAACTATAAGAGCACATCTACTGGACAGTCCGTAAACCATTGGGGGAATACATAAGGACCATATCATTGAACTGTCCCCGATTACCAGGGACGTCCATGATTACGAATCAGAATCCTAACACAGTCTCAACTAAACCATCCTAGAACTAGTGATATTAGGAGGAAAGGTGGCGGAATACACATAATGAATAATGGCAACATGTAAGAGTCATAAACTGCATGCACCTCAGAAAATGTGTATGAATACATATGTGCTCTGTGTCCATCAATGTGTCAGGTTAGTAGCACCAACCTTCTAAATGTGTCCCTGAGGTCGTTATGCAGTGCCCCTGATTCAGTGTTTATTCTTCCCTATTCATATGAGAGGTCTGATAGTAAGAGAAAGCGCATGTTCCGCCGACTACCTTAGAAGATTGATAGAATAAAAGCGGGGTTACCACCTGTTCACCTTTGTGAGGGACACTCCCCTGTGGGCAGTTGTGTCCTGCATAATATAATTAAGGCAAATGTCCTGTGATTTAGGGCAAAGACTACCTATATTGTTTGTAGTAGTAGCATAAAACAATTACGTTCCTCTGAAACACCTAAATGTTATAGGTAACAGTATAAGCAACTATAATGCTACAAGAGTATCCTTTTATTTAGGTGAAACAGTGAAGTACACCCCTTTCTACTGGCTGTGGGTGTGTTGTCCTGCAAAGTCTGACATCTGTACATACAGGTCCTATAGGGTTGCCACCTTTCCAAATGGCCAGAGCGGGACATATTCTGTAGAAATGTCAGACATTCCAGGACTAAACATACCTACAGTCATGCATAGTACAGGATTACACTTATCTGCACAAATAAAAGCTTCATCTAGTTGCATGTGAATTGCTTACGCTACTTCACATAACATATAGAAGTGTCATATATAAAATAACTGTTGTATGCAATCATTAATGAAATGTAGAATATAATAATGTCCTGTCATCTGGACATGTGCAATGTCTTGATTATTTTTGCACTGTCCCTCACAAAGTGGGACAGGTGGTTACCCTAAAGTCCTACCTTGGCCAATTGGGAAGGTGGCAAACCTATAATAGGTATGCGGCAGCATGACCCGTCTGACGGATGTGGCTACCACAACCCAACTACTCATTTGTGATGCAGGGTCTCGGTTCCCATGTATCAACCAGATGGGAGCAGAGTGTATGCGAAACACACAAATATGATTAATTCACTGGACAGGCCACTGATTCCGTACAGTCGAATGCCATGCCGTCACCTAATGGGCAGCCATTCCCAATACTGTAGTCATGTAGTCCGATGTGATAGGCATTACAAGGTGGGAGCAGATTGTAAGAGGAACACACAATTATGAATGATTCACCAGACAGGCCGCTAATTCCGTACATTCGAAGGCCATGCGGTCACCTAATGGGCAGCCATTCCCAATACTGCAGTCAGGAGTGGCCTTAGATCAACTGGTGCCCTAGGCAGATGGCACAACGGCACCCTTCACCACACCAACCAGTGCCCCCATCCTGGTCTACCTACACCAAATAAATGCTGTTAAAGTGCACCCACTAAAGCGGTGCCCTAGGCGGATGCTTAGTTGGCCTATGCCTAAGGCCAGCTATGACTGTAGTCATGTAGTCTGATGTGATAGGCATCACAAGGTATGCCTAAGAGGAACACACGAATATGAAGGAATCTCTGGACAGGCTGCTGATTTCGTACAGATGAACACCATGCCGTCGCCTAATAGGCAGCTGTGTCCGATACTGTATTCATGTATTCCGATGTAATAGGCATCACAAGGTGGGAGCACATTGTATGAGGTGCACACACATATGATTGTGTCACTAGACAGGCCGCAGATTCCATACAGCCGAACGTCATGTAGTACGATGTAATAGGCATCACAAGGTAATATTGTGGTTCTCGCTCACATCCAGGGGTGTGAGTGACAGATGCAAGCACCAATGCCGGTGCATTACCAAGTGCGTGAACAAGCGGGTGTAAGCGTATTTGGCTACCAGTATTCGAGTATTGGATTGGTTAAGCAATGTAGAGGCTAATCAAGCATAAGAGGCTGTAAACAGAGGATATCATACAGCGCAGTCATTCAACAGTATAGGAATGTATCCCATCATGTAGAAGTACATGTGAGTGTTTATGTCCAGCATATAGGTGCATACATATGTAGAGATGTATCAGGGACATGCCATGTGGCAACAAAGCATTACAAACGAATGAAACGGGAAACACCAGCGACACCTGTATTATGTAGTGGTGTTGCTTTATGTGATCACAAGGCTCCCTCAGACAGACAGTAGTTGTAAATTGGCCGTATACATCACTCTGTGCATGTAATGTACATTAACACAACAGTACCTGTCCAATCATTATGTGTGAACAGTACCCCTGCAATGTGCAACATCATCATCATGATAAAGGTAAATGGGGTAACCATAGCGGGACCAGTAGTGTTATGTGTACAATGGGGTCATCCTCCTCATGTGTACCTGAACCATGTAGGAGTGATGTGCATACCAGGACCGTGCGCCTGAGGGACAGTGGTGAGGATAACAGTAGTATGTTATGATGTATATTACAAGAGTTTCATATGTCCAGTGGGCACGTGTGTGTAATGGACAGCTATGTATAGGGCAGATGGTGTCCTAGGAGCTGAATGACCTTATGTGTCCATAGGTGAGGGTCAGATGTTGCGGAAGGAGTGTAGGTATGGCCGTGGAGGATAGGTAGGAGCACAGAAATGACAGCATACAGGTTTGGTATATGACACATGTGGGGGGGATACACCTTGGATG
Source organism: Protopterus annectens (assembly GCF_019279795.1). NCBI lineage: Eukaryota > Metazoa > Chordata > Ceratodontiformes > Protopteridae > Protopterus > Protopterus annectens. The sequence continues at coordinate 1,222,520,561 of NC_056747.1, read as the reverse complement.
GGGATGGGTCTTCGGCATTCAAAAGCCCATGGAAACAGTGGGACAGAGGTCTCCAGCCATGGGCAACTGCCACTGCATCTACACTACTGCAAAGGAGGCAGTGCTGTGGGCTGTCCAGGATAGGCAGCATCACCCTGTAAATGTGACACTCCACCCTTGAACTGGCGTATCTGGCTTCGTAACCCCTTAGGAAGCCACCTACGAAACATGTCCCGGACCGCATGACAGCAGATGTATACCTGTCTGGTCCCGCTCCCAAGGGGGACATGCTCCATCCTCAGTGGTGGAGCAACCAGAAGGTGGTGCATAGCCAACAGAGGTTGATGTTAATGGCTGGGCTCCAGATGTACTAGTGCCCGGTGCCATGGTCAGCTGAAGTGGGACAGGAGGATCTGCCAGGACCTACCAACCCATTCGGCCTATGGTGTTGCATTTTAAACACACATATGGTTTAGTGATAGACAACAGCATACAGGATTACCTACGACAGTATGCATAGATATCACCAGCAAACCAACAGATTGTATACATTTGTAGAGGGAGCACAACACATGCATATATACCGCATGGCAACCGTACAATGTGTGGTAGACGTGTGACCGCAGCTATGAACAGTTGTCCATCATTGGCTTGCCACTGGGAATCCCACACAGTGTCAGTCAAACCACTGTCTCATGTGACACATGCCCAGTCAGAGATGCGATGGCAGTAACACATCCCTATCATCATGTACTGTCTGCAATCCCCACACCATGCTTCTGCTATGCACAGAAGTGTGTTCAGTGTGTAACACAGGAGACAAATGGTTGTACACACTGACCTGTTCACAGATGACCCTACAGATAGGGTTCCCTCATGAACAGAGTACTGTCATGTCTGTATTTTAACATGCAGAATAGCCATTACCACACACATGTTAAACAGGCAGTAGTCTCAATGCAGCATAGCTACACTTACATGCTGTAGTTGTGTGGCACATCACCCTCCTGTCATTAGGCTATTTCTCACTGTTGAAAATGATTGCAGTACATCCAGATATCATCTGCGATGCCGTGTCAGAACCCCACATCCAGGTACCACTCACAGCGACTGTCATGGCCAGATAATAACATCATTCCCTAGATAGTGTACTGTCTTTATCATGCGGATGGCTATGGGAACACCATCACAGCTGTACCACATGCAATCAGCTAGAGGAGGACTGCAATAGATGCAGAGGCTATCACCTGACCATTTCCATCTGTTACAATAAACATGCTGCTGCTGCTGCTGTGCAGGTGTACACCTTCACATCCACCAGACAGTGTGTGTGCAGGACAGGCAATGTACACCAGGGAAGGGCTTGGAGACTTCACCATAATCTGCCACACACTGAATAGTACAAGGTCAAACCCCTGAGTACTCATTACTATTACATATGCATGATGTTACTACATGTGCCACAGAGGCACCATGTTGCAGTGCTGTAAGAACATGTGTGTAGGTGAGTGAGTGCCATCTGCAACAGATATAGTTAGGTGTGGCACACATGTCAGTCCACGTGAACAGATGCCATTGTCACCACAACCACACTCTAATGGACACGCATTGACACCTTTGCCAGGGTGGCAAATACACACTGTAACTACTTAGTTTGCCACACCACAGTAATGCATAGGACCACATGCACCACAGGGGATATCTGGAGGTTCAATGGGCTAGGCCATGTGAAAGTGCTTGACAACTGTTGGTATGCCAATGAGATTTATACTGGGAGTGACTGTGGTTGGGAGCATCACAACCCACATGCAGACACAGGGTGCCAATACTGTCATGCAGGTATGCATTGCTCCATGGGTGTGTAGTGTTTGGCTGTGCAAGATGGCTGTACAAGGCTGGGTGAGGGGTAATCCTTGCCATTGCATCACCCGACAATGGTGTGTGCAGGGGTGTAGTGTCTGCAATGTCCCACACAGATGGGTACTGCAATATGTGGCCTGACATCCTGGTTACCAATGTGTAGAGCCATAGCTTTGCAATGCATGCCATGTCTGTGTTTGATAGTCCTTCACATGGACATTGCCTGGGATGTGCATGTCACACAATACTGTACAGTGACATGTACAGGTGTACCTGGTTTGGCAGACACATGTAGTGTACACAGCCTGTTATACCCCGATATGCCAATACTGGCCTGGAGTGGCAAAACCTGCTTACAGTGAGCAGGTCGGCTCTGCACCTGCATGTATAGAATGGACAGGTATTCCATGGTGTCAGTGGCATGGGTCCATACAGGGCACATGTGTACAGCATTGTTTGGCCTTAGTGGTTCACATATGATGGCACCACATATGTTGCAGCCATTCAGTGTGGAACATAGTGAAGGCACAATATCCGCATATATTGTACTGCTGTACAGGGTGCCATGTCCTCTGCAGGCCACTGCAGTCACACCATGCCTACTATCTGTCCTCAATGTGCATGTTACTAGCAACATAGTGGGATATCCTAGGCAAGGTTGTATGTGCATGGCACATAGGTGAGGGACATATGTCGGGTACTAGTAGGGCTGCATACTTAGTTCACCAGCCCTTTTGCCAGATGTATGGGTATGGCTTGCCAACTCAGTGCCATGGCTGACTGACAGCTGTACTCCTCGTGAGGTGGCCAATGTGTCATAAGACGGATACTATATAGGAAGACAACAAAACGCACTCCCAAACATGTCCAATGGTAAGACAATCACGGCCACCTCTACACAGCCTCTGACAGACAAACACACACTTGCCATATCCTGTATACAAACCTCTACCATATCACACTGCAGCAACATATGTTTAGGGCACACCCTACAGCAAATACTACAAAGCACTGTACTTGTCTCATATAGGCAGACACACACACTCACTTGGCATATCTGGGATTAAAACACTGACCTAACTACTTTACTACACTACACCATTATGCAGTTACAGAATGCACTACCGAGATTACTGGGATACAGCACTCCCAGAGGTGTATTTGTAGATGGGTGACATCATCGGCCTTGCTAACGGTGGGCATAAGAAATGTATGGAGTGTGAGCAGTATAAAGGTATTACTCAGTCCTCAGGCAAACGGGGAGACACACACACACACAGCAAGTGTGGGACTAGAACACCGACTTAACTACTTTATTACACTACAGTGATTATGCAGTTACAGAACGTGCTACCAAGATTACTGGGACACAGCACTCCCAGAGGTGTATTTGTAGATGGGTGACATCATCGGCCTTGCTAACGGTGGGTATAAGAAATGTATGCAGTGTGAGCAGTATAAAGGTATTAGTCCTCAGGCAAACGGGGAGACACACACACACACACACACACACACACACACACACACACACACACACACACACACACACACACATGGCAAGTGTGGGATTAGAACACCAATCTAACTACATTATTACACTACAGTATTGCGCAGTTACAGAACACGGTACCAAGATTACTGGCACAGCACTTCCAGAGGTGTATTTCTAGATGGGTGACATCATTGGCCTTGCTAACGGTGGGTATAAGAAATGTATGGAGTGTGAGCAGTATAAAGGTATTACTCAGTGCTCAGGGAGACACACATGGCAAGTGTGGGGCTAGAATACTGACATAACTACTTTATTACACAGTTACAGAATGCGCTACCGAGATTACTGGGACACAGCACTCCCAGAGGTGTATTTGTAGATAGGTGACATCATCGGCCTTGCTAACGGTGGGTATAAGAAATTTATGGAGTGTGAGCAGTATAAAGGTATTACTCAGTCCTCAGTCAAATGGGGAGATGCACACACAAAGCAAGTGTGGGACTAGAACACTGCCCTAGCTACTTTATTACACTACAACATTATGCAGTTACAGAACGCGCTACCGAGATTACTGGGACACAGTACTCCCAGAGGTGTATTTCTAGATGGGTGATATCATCGGCCTTGCTAACGGTGGGTATAAGAAAAGTATGGAGTGTGAGTAGTATAAAGGTATTACTCAGTCCTCAGGCAGACGGGGAGACACACACACAAACACACACACGGCAAGTGTGGGACTAGAACACCGACCTAACTACTTTGTTACACTACAGCAGTATGCAGTTGCAGAACACGCTACCGAGATTACTGGGACACAGCACTCCCAGAGGTGTATTTCTAGATGGGTGACATCATCGGCCTTGCTAACGATGGGTATAAGAAATGTATAGAGTTTGAGCAGCATAAAGGTATTATTCAGTCCTCAGGCAAACGGGGTGACACACATACACGGCAAGTGTGGGACTAGAACACTGATCTAACTACGTTATTACACTACAGCATTACGCAGTTACAGAATGTGCTACTGAGATTACTGGGACACAGTACTCCCAGAGGTGTATTTGTAGATGGGTGACATCATCGGCCTTGCTAACGGTGGGTATAAGAAATGTATGGAGTGTGAGCAGTATAAAGGTATTACTCAGTCCTCAGGCAAATGGGTAGACACACATACATGGCAAGTGTGGGACTAGAACACTGAACTAACTACTTTATTATACTAAGCATTATGCAGTTACAGAACGTACTACTGAGATTACGAGGGCACAGCACTCCCAGAGGTGTATTTGTAGATGGGTGACATCATTGGCCTTGCTAACGGTGGGTATAAGAAATGTATGGAGTGTGAGCAGTATAAAGGTATTACTCAGTCCTCAGGCAAACAGGGATACATACACACACGGCAAGTGTGGGATTAGAACACCAACTTAACTACTTTATTATAATACAGCATTACGCAGTTACAGAACGCACTACTGAGATTACCAGGACACAGCACTCCCAGGGGTGTATTTGTAGATGGGTGATATCCTCGGCCTTGCTAATGGTGGGTATAAGAAATGTATGGAGTGTGAGCAATATAAAGGTATTACTCAGTCCTCAGGCAAATGGGAGACACACACGGCAAGTGTGGGACTAGAAGACTGAACTAACTACTTTATTACACTACAGCATTACGCAGTTACAAAATGCACTACCAAGATTACTGGGACACAGCACCCCCAGAGGTGTATTTCTAGATGGGTGACATCATCGGCCTTGCTAACTGTGGGCATAAGAAATGTATGGAGTGTGAGCAGTATAAAGGTATTACTCAGTCCTCAGGCAAATGGGGAGAGACACACGGCAAGTATGGGACTAGAAGACTGACCTAACTACTTTATTACAATACAGCATTACGCAGTTACAGAACACACTACCGAGATTACTGGGACACAGCCCTCCCAGAGGTGTATTTGTAGATGGGTATAAGAAATGTATGGAGTGTGGCCAGTCTAAAAGCAATTTAGAGTCCACTGGCAAAGGGGACAGGCATACACCCACACACCAGTGTCGGGTACGGAACACCTGCCTATTTACAGATTACTGTTACAATACTACATATATATGAATTGCGCCACACAGACTACACATGTCAAGGCTGTCATTATGACTGTCTGGGAATGCGGACATTAACAGGGATGCTGGCAGTTAAGATGTACATACCTGTGAACCTGTGGAATGGACGACTACTACCACTATACAGGGTTACAATGGCCATGCCCATACACAGAGGCACATAACCAACACATGGTGTCACTGAACATGCTCACACACTTAGTAGCACAGGGCTGTTCGGAATGCACTTTATCCATCTACACAAGGATATACTGGGCATGCTCATACACTTAGTAGCACAAGGCTACTCAGAATGCACTATGTGTCCATCTACACAAGGATATAATGGGCATGCTCATACACTTAGTAGCACAGGGGGCATGCTCACACACTTAGTAGCACAGGGCTGGTTGGAATGCACTACTATGTGTCCATCTACACAAGGATATACTGGGCATGCTCATACTCCTAGTAGCACAGGGCTGACTGGGATGCACTCTGATGCTAAACACAGAGGGCCACAGTGGCCATGCTTTTACAGGTAGACATAAATAACACACTGTAATGGGCTCTGGTGTTGGTAGTTGTCATTGTTAACGGGAACACTGCTCTACATATATTTGACACCGGTCTTTAACAAATCAGCTGTCATTCTGGGATGACATGGCTGACAGTAGGCAGGCCTTTGTCACATATCACATGCATCCATGATACAAGGGAGTGTGGATATTACCCAAGTCGCATCCACCCACACAGTGCCATTCCAAGGCAAATGTCCTAAACACAGATTAACTCCCATACACCTACAGGGCAACTGCATTGTTTTCTTATGCTAACCAGTGTTAGATGTGTAGCATCCATATTCACAGCTGGCCACTGTAGATCTAACAATGGGGAGTACTGACATCTGTGCAATGAGGAACACCTGGTTGATGTCTCTGTAGTGCACAATAGCACTACCACCATATACCTCAGAACCTAGCACTACCACCATATACCTCAGAACCGGACATGTGGGCCATAACACAGGTATGGACCGCTCCAGGTGGTGTACCCACATACATAAAGGCCACTCACATGTACTGACCGGTCCCCCCACAAAAGGCATTACAGATGATCCTTGTGCAGGACACAGTGTCACATGCTGCATTCTAATATGTAAACTGCAGACACCACCATACCCTCGGGCAACCACCACGCAATCATAAATGTTGTTTGACAGACGAGTATGCCACCATGTGACCCTTGACCTGTGTACTGTACTAAGCTCTACATCAACTGTAGACAGTACACATGTACTGACACAGTTGCATCATGTGTTATGCAATGCAATGATACCACTGTCTGTGACCAGGTCAGCTGTACACAAAGGGTTGGAAGGGTGGCCTAATGGTTAAGGTGTTTACCTTACAAACACAAGGTGCAGGGTTTGAATCTCACAAGGGATAATTGGCTAAGCTTAAAATGGCTCACAAGGGCAGTTAGCCTAGTACTAACCTATGAACCTATACCAAGGTCCCTCAGTGCTGTCCACCATTATCATATGTCTGTTGCTGTACACCAGTACACACCCTCATATATGAATATGGCATACATACACACAACATACCTGTAAATAGCATAGCTGTTGTAGTCCTTTGTGTAAACAGGTGGCTACAGCTATTACACACATGCACATGGAATGTAGGTCCATGGCTACTGAGTGCTAACAGTACATAAGGTGTGGTATCAGTGTTGACAGAGGTAACATCCCCTCTGTACTGGTCACCCATCATATCATGCAACAGTCCATGTGTCATGTATGTTATTACATATATCCGCCAATTTCAATGCCTACAAACATGACCAAATGTCAGTATTGTAGGACCTACACACCTGTACATGTAGTGTTGTATGTTCAGATAACATGCGTGTGCAGTTGCTGATGTAGTACATCATGCAGCTGCAATGCAGCCTCAACATTGCCAACTGTATATGGTGATATGCTGAAAGTACAGAAAGATGTACCAAAGGTATGGACAGATGTGTTGAAATAACTAAGTGGCGGGCCATCTTTGCAGATGGATGTTTGCTGTAGACAGCTCACAGGTGTGTCACAAGCAGTCCTACAATACCCTGTGTAACCAGTAAACAATGATTTCATTAATTGAAGGACATAACACACAACTTAGACAGCGGTCAGGGTGATAGCAAAGGTAAATCACTTGACACCTGTTAATAGATATGATGTCCCTAGTGCATATATCAGCACTGTTATCACAGGAAGCATCAGTACAGTTTGTAATGCGTGCAATACTGCTGTACGTCTGACATACATAATGAGCTAGGCAGGTCTGAGATTCACAGTACTGGCATATGTGGTTGCGTGTGTGTCCATATTTGTCACGTATTGTGGGGAATACATCTCAATTGTTACTCACTCTCCTGTACACTAGTGTACACATCTGTACAGACTGCACTGTATAAAGCAGGACATAGGCAGGGGTGTATATCTCACTTATGTGAGGTATCTGTATGTGCATGACATAGGTGTATTAATTACTGAATGCCACAGTGTGTGTATGTAGGGCTGACTGGTCCCTGGGGTGAGGATGTATGTTACCATACCAAACTGATAGGACCCCTCCCACCATTCAGGCGATGCATTCAACTATCCATGTTGATGTCCCCGATCTTAGGTCGTACTTTACTTGACTACCTTTACATGTATATTCTCTGTGGCGCATCATGTAGGTGTACAGTACTGTAATGATGATTTGCACATAGGCAGGGGTCCTCATCCCACCAGTAGCAACTGTGTGCAAGTGTGTGTTACTGTGTCGGTGAAGCCGTGAGTGTGTGTGTGTGTGTGTGTGTGTGTGTGTGTGTGTGTGTGTGTGTGTGTGTGTGTTACAGTGTCACTGAATACATGTGTGTCAATACCTGAGTGTGTGGGTGCAGTTGTGTGTTGGCATCCTGTCATGGGAATGTGTATTACTGATTTCCATTGAGGCATCACACTTCCCACTGGCCTCTACCCTTGTAATCAGCTAGACCACTGTCTTGCCTCACCACTCCATGTAACTGTACCTGTGATCTCACCCTTTATGGATGTCACATCTGTGGCCACAGTAGCTTAATACACAGCTATCATGCTCTTGGAATGATAGACGTGTTTGTAACGTGGGACATTCTCACTGGTATGTGGCAGCTACATGGTGCATGCTGGTATATTCATACATACCTGTGAGTAGTCCACATTGACATATGGGACACAACTGCAAACACTGACATCCACCGGCACATGCAATTAGACCTGAAGAAGGACAGCAGAACAACATGACCAACATGCATTTACTGTTGTTACACAAGACACATACTGTTAACAGTATTGTACACCTGTACTACATGGTATATCTGCTGACTGACAACAGTCCTCAACATTTGTAAACTACACATCATCATAGACTGTTCAACCTGTGCATCAGACCATATGAGCATGTCCCTGCACCGATGGTGTGGATGTCAGGGATATGGCACAGGCATCATCAAATGCACAGGGTGTTAATGTTTGCCAGAGGCCTAGGCTGCACCATTGGATGACATCATGTGTGTGGGTTTGGGCCTTTGATCTAATTGGGCATGTATGGATGTTATGCATGTGTGTGTTGCGGTGCCCTACATATGTGTCCAGTATATGTGTGTGTGTGTGTGTGTGTGTGTGTGTGTGTGTGTGTGTGTGTGTGTGTTTATGTCTGCACACAGTTCTCCCATGTGTCTGGCCTACACAGGGGTATTATTGACAGCTGCAGACAGTACAGGTGAGGTATTACAGTTCACGGTGTCCGGCCTTGGACATGTGACCTGTGCCTGCCAGGGGTTGCACAGGCACTACCAGACAGAGGTGCAGATTGGGTACTGTCTGATGTCACTAGTCCACTGTCCCGGGCCACGTGCACGTGGCCTGCTGTGTTGTGGTGTGGACAGCACAGCACCAGATGCACTGCTGCTGCTACTACCGCCACTATGGGAGCGGGCATGTGAGGTAGCTCGTACATGTAGACCTGACACAGGTGATGCAGCAGGCCTTCGTCCATGTGCCCGATGCCTCACTCCTACCAGATGTTCCAACACAGATAGCTCACACTCGCGGATTGTCATGCCATGGTCAAGGACTCCAACCATGTCACCCAACCGTCTATCAAAAGCATCAGCAATCTGCTGTTGAGCATTTACCATTGCATGGATGCTGTTGTTTAAAGAATGGACAGCAGCCCTCTGTAGCCTCTGATCTTCTCTGTTGCACCACTCATCACATGCCTGTGCCTCCATTACAGCCTGAAACACTCATCTGGTGACACCAGCTGCTGTGCTCTGTCATGCAGGAGCATGTTGGCCAGAGGTCCTCCTACGAGCAGCACTGGCCACATGCTTGTGTGGGGCACCACCAGTAGTTTGGCTGACCCCATGGTGTGCAGGCACACCTTCCATAGCCCCACCACTTTCCTGTTCCTTGATCTGTGTGCGGGATGAGGTAGATATGGATGGAATGGCAACCAGTGGCACAGTTTCAGCACCTGACAACTCTGCCTGTGACACAATCATACATTCATCATCACTGCTAGAGTCTGTGAGGACACTAACACCTGATGTACCACAGGAGGGCAATGCACCTACATCACCTGTGAGGGCAGACAAGAACTGTACATTACAATCTATACAATAGACACACACACACACACACACACACACACACACACACACACACACACACACACATGTGATAGGACAGAAGGCATGCAACATGCATGTGATACGGCAGATGGCATGCAGCGCAGACAATAATAGTGGTAGTTATCATACATCCCTAGGTTGCACACAACAGCATGCATGTGTGATAGCAGATGGCATGCAAATTACACAATCATAGTAGTGGTTAGCATACATCCCTGTATTATACCATGTGGACCAGCACAGGTTAACAGTTCACCTGCCTGATGTGTGGCGTATGACCTTGATAGTCACATGTAGTATGACATCTGATTTGCTGATGTATGCAATGACATGCATACATGTTCAACACAATGGTGTCCTGTCAAATTTACAGTGGGGCAATGGTGTACCAATTCAGTGTTGTCTGTCCACCCTACAGATATACTGCAAATTTAGCTAATGTGCATGGCCATTGCAGGGAATCATGAGGAGTCTCTAGTGCTATACAGTGTGAGTTACAGACAGGGTTCATAACCATGACTGTATTCAGATACAATACATATATACTGTGGAATGTGACCCATGTCACTGAGGTGTATACACACTAAACCATGATGTGGAAGTTGTGACACAGGTCACTGATGGGTATATGGATGACACCCCTGCACATCTGCAAACATATTGCTGCAGCCTGGCAACTATGGGCAGACATGGTGAACACGTCGGTACACCATGTCCCACATGACATCTGTGTACCACACACACACGAGGAGCTAGTATGGCATTTATGTCCATCACCAGCAACGGGAATGTACTGTATCTGTGGCCTGATGTGGATACTGTACAGGTAACTGCTGTCATGTTGCAACATTCTCAAGATGTTCAACACATCCTATGTGGTGGATTGATGTTACTCCTACACAAGATGTGCACAGGCCTATAGGATGTCTAGCATTCCACATCTACATTATGACCATTATACAAAGGCCATTGCTGAACCATGTGTAGCCATTGTACGACAGGGTGTACACACAAGCACAACACTTCTACTGTGTGTGTTGCTCCATGTCTCTGGCCATCCTCCATGGCCATGTGTGTACATGTGTTGTCTAAATTATAGTGATGGGCATCTATTTCACATGTCTGTGTTGTCCCATATGACATATATGCTCCACTGACAACAGGGTTATGAGTGGCATGTGGGATATGTTTTCAGGTTAGGTAGGCAGTGTCAATAGATGTCATGGACATGTCAAGATAGCACATCACATTATGTGACATTCATAGCAGGGCTATAATCCACACCGGTGAAACCTGTGTGCTGGCCATACTCCAGCCCACAGTGTAGTACGGTTTGTATAGAACACATGTGTAGATCAGATCTGTGGTATGTTCCTAAAGTGAACAGCACCTCCACCATTGTATGCACAGCTGTCAACACATCTGGCAATAAAGTTTGTGAGGATTCATGTCGGTGAGATGATTCACATAGTTTGCTAGTGTGGCACATGGATAGTCATTGTGATGCATTGCAAGTCCGACCTGTATATTGTGACAGGACCATACATTATGTGTACATGTTGTGAATGGCCACATGGCAGATAGATTTGTGCATTACGGTTCCTGATAAATAATAACACTCTCACCTGCAACGGGCTGCTGTCATCACGGAATGCAAGAGGTACCTAAATAGAAGTAACACAGCAGTATGAGCATAATCCCCCCATGTATAAAGGCTACAGGGAGCAATGTGCATAACACATACACCAGTACATTAGACTATACTATGGTGTATGCACATGTGTGCATACACAGAGTTGCATACTATAGTATGTGGCATGTGTGTATACATGCCTTGCATATGATGTTACATTACATATTGTACAGTGACACATGCAGCTATATGGAATATAGTTGTTATAGGTGCAGTACTGACTTACCAGGCAACTCCATGCTCAGTGGTTGAGAGACACCCACCTCCACAATATCGGCTAAGGCTTGTGGATGTGGTTCTGTAGGTGTCCCCAGGTTGGCCAGTAGCTCCTTGGTACATGTGAGTGGGGGCTGGGTTGGTGGTCCACAACCTGTTGCACCTTGTTCCCTGGAGCTTGCATTCACATGCTGTTTCGCTCATCTAATGAGGTCTGTACAGTGTCTGTGCACCTGCTGGTATGTGCGATTGTGCCACGTACATCATTAACCCTCTTGTGAAGTTCCATCCACAGGGCTTCCCGCTGCTGTGCATCCTGTGGCACATGGCTGAACAGGATGTCGTGATTATCGAGTAGGTATGGGATGAGGGCCTCATCCTCCAAGCATGTAAAAGGGGGAAGCCTTGCATGCAGCATACCTGGAAGACATAATGATGGAGACAGGTCACAGTACCTCAGAGACATACAGAGCTACAGCTGAATATACATGTGTATCACATTACTTCAGTTTAAATAGTTGTATTTGCAAACCTACATGACACTGACATGTTTGTGTCACACACGTGACACTCAATGTTGAGTGGATATTATCACCATATATGTGTGTGTGTGTCACCTGATTACATTACTCATACTCCATGTGGTTGCTGTCTTGATGTGGGCATGTCTGTTTGCCTGTACTGGTGTTCCTACCTATCAGCACATGGCTGGATGTGTCCACATTAATGCAGTCAACCTTAATGCAGTGTATATGTTACATATAAGGACTTACACTGCCTTAACAGACATGACTTCTGACCCTGCAGACATGCTCACATAAGGTTTTGCATGTATGTGTCCTGCCAAATACATCTACACTGCAATGTACAGTGATTCAACATCCTGCCATGTATTACCTGTGTTGCACATGTGATACACATGGGACACTGGCTAGCCAGATGGTATTTGCAGGGATGGATATCAACTATGGCATGTACAGTCAAAGTCAACTAGTGGGCTATATGCCATGGGCCATGTATGCATCTGGGATGAAAGGTTACCTGGCAGTAGCCGACAGGTGGGTCTGTGGTGCAAGGTGGAGCAGTGCCTCATTACTGATCCACAGAGTTAATGATACATATACCATCCGTTACATCACACCATGTCTGAAAGGGGAGCGGTGTGCATCTTTGATGGACAGGAATGCATAGTATGGCAGGACTATGTCAATTGTATGGGACAAGGATCTGTCCAGCATGTGGTAGGTGGATGTCCATGAAGTATGTGTTCGAGATCAGGATGAGTACGTGTAGCATGTCTGACATCACTGGGTTGGACATGGATTAATTCAGGTTATGCATCATGCTACATAGTGGAGATGGGGAATGGGAAGACTGGTGTAGGCCATCTGCACATGGCCAATACCCCTTAAAGGAAATATGTGATCTGATATGGGTCATTTGAGTGGTCTGCATGGCTGGACAATGATCTCTATATTCATAAATGGCACCCTGTTATTATTAGGGTTGCCACATATGACTCCCTGACAGGTGTGGCGACGTAGCTATCACAGGAAAGACAACTGCCCAGCTGCATCCCTCGCACACAAGTGTCCATTATGATGACCACTGCCTATGTGGTAGTTCATGGGTACAGGGTTATTAACATAGGGGTGACAATGCAAGTCAGCTATTGATCCTAGGTCATAGTCATTCACATACTTCAATAAGCAGATGCCTTCTGTTTGTCTGTGAGGTATGGACTACAATGAGGGGGAATATAATTAATTAACCCTGACATATTGTAGCTGCCACTGGTGTGATGATCACGTATTATTCAGGCACCTTCTGTAGTGTTGTTTCTGCCAGCAGTCCTGTTGCTAAACACTCCTGTGACATAGGAATGTACATCTAGTATACCAAGTGTAGGTGGTACACAGTATGGGTGATGATGTCCTATGACCTGGCAAGGTTATGATATGCAGTGTGACATCAACCATATTATCATCTACATCTGTACTGCTGACATCACTTAAGTGATCAAGGTTCATGGCCTTCCTGACCAGACTCAGCAGGGTAGTAGTGCAGTACTTCCCATTATCAGTGGTGTCTCCCCCTATGTTGGGTTGTGATACCTGTTGGTGTGCACCATTCAGTGTGTACACAACCTGACATGGAGCTATGTTGTACATGATGTGTACGTGGAGAGCATCATGTTTTGCCATATGTGTATGATACAACCAGTGATGTGGGCAAATCCCATGCAGACTGAGTGCAGCTTGTACCTGCATAGTTGTGGGTACAGGGGCCCCGTGGCGTACATGGATATATGCTTGTGTACCTGTTGGGGGAGGGGGCCGTGTTTCTATATTATCCAAAACCCATTCTGGATTGCTTATTCATGCTAAGCACTTGTTCAGGACTTATAAACAGTAATGAAGATCCAAAAAGATGCCAGAAATCCAAGTAACACGACTCCACAGCCACCAGGAACAAAAAAACAAAAGCTGATGTAGAATGTGAAAATCCTTTATTCAAGTAGGTCCAAGAAGAAATAAACACAAGTGCTTTCGCTCAGGGTAATCCTGAGCTTTTTCAAGTGAGTACAAAAGCATTTGCTGAAGCCAAGCCTTTTTATATAACCATGGGTAACACATTAATTGAAAACAAGTGTTGTCAATCAGTTGTTAGGTTCCTTAAAGGGGCTTTGCATTAATTAAAACATGAGATAAAAACTTATATTGTTAAAAAATATATATATATATTTAACAGCTGGATTATGCATATATAATTACAAAACATTAAAAACGCTGTTTCAAATATAATAGAATCAAAATTAAAATAGTTTAAAATACTGCTGTTTGAAACGTTGGAAATCCATAAGTTTTGATGGACCTGGGAGATAAAATTCTGTTAGAAGTGTGAGGGAGCATTTTATTTAATGTTGGTTTGTAATAGGAATCTTGGTTCTTTTTCATAGTTCACATCAAAAAAGGCACCCTAGGACCAAGTGTCAGGTTGTCAAACTAAAGAAAAAAAGAGCGTGGGAGTTAAGGAAAAGGAAACTAGTGAATCTTGGGTCCCTAAGTCATGTGTTCTGATAAAATGCGCAAGTGCCGAGTGGTAGTAAAAGAAGGGCATAGTGTATGTAAACGTGGGACAACAAAACTAATTGGTTAGGATGGAATAACTATAATCGTGCCCTTCTAAGCTTTAATACGGGTTTAATGCTAATAGTCCCGTTCAATCCAGGTGGTCTCCCTGCGTCTAGCCTTAATTGCCATACTAGCTCGCAGTACTCGAGGGTGGATTCCCACTCACCACCCCTGAGATCTGGTTCCACTTGTTCTAAAACAAAGAATTTGATGATACTACCCGGACAAAGAAGGGAATGCTTAAAAAAAGCGTTGGTTTCTTTCTGTTTAGCCATGTCATATAAGTGTTCGTAGATCCGTCTCCTGAATTCTCTTTCAGTCTTCCCCACGTAGAAACTCGAACACGTGGTACAAATACCCAGGTATACCACCCCTTTGCTTCCACAAGAGTAGGAACCAGTTGGTTTCGTCCTAAACCTCCTGGATGGAATGTACACGGATTCGACGTTCATTAAAGCATGGCATTGACTACAAGAGACACATTTGTAAGTGCCCTTCTTAGATTGTTTCACCTTTTTTTTGTTATCTGGTTTCCTTTCAAAAATTTCTTTGAAGTTAATGCCTCTTTTTCTAACGAAACTAGGTCTGGGGGGTAAAAGGTCCTTGAAATCTTTATAAAGGGCTAGAACCGGCCAGTAGTTTCTGACGGTTTCCTCCATTTCTTTGGAACTAGATGAATAGGTGTATATAAAACTGTTTGTAGGGTAGTTGGATACTCTGGAAGTTGGTGGGATTGCCAACTCTGGTCCTTTTCCCAAAATAGGTGTGTATAAGGTTTTCCTCAATACTTTGATCTCATCAACTAAACCCATAATCTTTTCTAGGGGATATCCTCTTTCCAGGAATAAGGCTCGCAAGGTTTTAACTTCAAACTCAAAGTCCTCATCAGTGCTACAGATTCTACTCGCTCTTATGAGTTGCCCTTTAATAATTCCCCTTTTCTGATATAAGGGATGTGCACTATCAAAGTGTAACAATGAGTTAGAAAAGGTGGGTTTGCGGTATAATTTAGAATGGAAAGTATTCTGGTTAAAATCCTTGAACAAGGTAATGTCCAAGTAATGGAGCTCCTAAGGGCTAGCAGTGTATGTGAATTGTAGAAAACCAGTCGAGGTGTTGATGTATTGGAAGAATTCTTTGAACTCACATTCTGAGCCTCCCCAGAGGATGCAAATGTCGTCCAGGTAGCGTCTGTAAAAAAGGATGTGTTGCTGCCAGGGGGGTATCAAGAAAAACGTGTGTTCCCATTTATGCAACACCACGTTAGCATAAAATGAGGCACAAGATGCCCCCATGGCGACCCCTTTATGTTGCCTGAACAGTTCGCCATTGAAAAAAATAAAGTTGTTCATCAGGACCATCTCCATCAACTCTGTTAGTAAATTTGTAAGCTTATTGTTGAGGCTGGTTTCATTACTGAGAAATTCTGTAAACCACTCTAGACCTTCTTGGTGAGGAATGCTCGAAATAAGGTCCTTAATGTCTATGGTGATCATGATCAAATCAGGCGAAAAACAGGAAACAGGAATATCACGAAGAAAGTGCCAGGAGTCCTTGCAAACATGGCTAAGAAGGGGCATAAAAGCCTTGGTTAAGTGATCGATGAATTTTCCAATGGGCTCAGTGACACCTCCCGCACCTGATACTATAGGTCTGAACCTTAAAGGATAAGTTCCCTTGTGGATTTTGGGAATCCCGAACATGACCGGTATCCTGGGTTTTTCTACATGCAAATAATTATACACCCTCTCATTTATTGCTTGCTGTAATAAGAGATCTTTAAGATAGTAGTTGATCTGAGCAAAAGCAATGTTGACTTCATTTCGGGATACCGTGTCATATTGTTCGTTGTCCTGGAGCATGGAATAAATGTGTGCTTCATATTCACTAGTAAACATGAGCACTATCCCTCCACCCTTGTCCAGCTTCATAATCCTGACATTCTCATTTTTGAGATAATTGATGAATTCAGTTTCTTGAATGGATAAGTTACATCCAGAAAAAGACTGTTTGTCTTTAGATAATTTTCTAAACTCGTTTTCAACCAGCTTTTCAAAAAAGAGAATAATTGGGTGGAGAGGGGGGTTAATTAAACTACTGTGTGTTAACCGTGTCATCAATTTTTTGCCTCTTAAAGATTTGAGTAAGGTTCAGACTTCTAGTAAAAAGTTTCAATTCTACAAGTGCTTGAGTCAAGTTCATTGGTTTGTGAGGAACAAACTGTAAGCCCCGGGTGAAAACATCAAATGCACATTCTTCCAGATCTAAATCTGTGTAGTTGTATATTGTAAAGTTATCTTTGTTTAGTTTAGTACAGTTCCCTTCTAGTACTGCTATGTTGTTAGTGATTGTGTCAGGGTCAGGGTTAAAATTAAAATTAAAAACAACATCCTTTGCAAATCTAAAATCTTCAGTAGTGTGGATGTCATTCAATGCCTGGGGATCCATGCCCTGGGTACTTGTTTCTGCCCCCAAACCCCAGTCCTGCCAATACATCAACACCTTGACTGGTTTTCTACAATTCACATACACTGCTAGCCCTCAGGAGCTCCATTACTTGGACGTTACCTTGTTCAAGGATTTTAACCAGAATACTTTCCATTCTAAATTATACCGCAAACCCACCTTTTCTAACTCATTGTTACACTTTGATAGTGCACATCCCTTATATCAGAAAAGGGGAATCATTAAAGGGCAACTCATAAGAGCGAGTAGAATCTGTAGCACTGATGAGGACTTTGAGTTTGAAGTTAAAACCTTGCGAGCCTTATTCCTGGAAAGAGGATATCCCCTAGAAATGATTATGGGTTTAGTTGATGAGATCAAAGTATTGAGGAAAACCTTATACACACCTATTTTCGGAAAAGGACCAGAGTTGGCAATCCTACCAACTTCCAGAGTATCCAACTACCCTACAAACAGTTTTATATACACCTATTCATCTAGTTCCAAAGAAATGGAGGAAACTGTCAGAAACTACTGGCCGGTTCTAGCCCTTTATGAAGATTTCAAGGACCTTTTACCCCCCAGACCTAGTATCATTAGAAAAAGAGGCATTAACTTCAAAGAAATTTTTGAAAGGAAACCAGATAACAAAAAAAAGGTGAAACAATCTAAGAAGGGCACTTACAAATGTGGCTCTTGTAGTCAATGCCATGCTTTAATGAACGTCGAATCCGTGTACATTCCATCCAGGAGGTTTAGGATGAAACCAACTGGTTCCTACTCTTGTGGAGGCAAAGGGGTGGTATACCTGGGTATTTGTACCACGTGTTCGAGTTTCTACGTGGGGAAGACTGAAAGAAAATTCAGGAGACGGATCTACGAACACTTATATGACATGGCTAAACAGAAAGAAACCAATGCTTTTTTTAAGCATTCCCTTCTTTGTCCGGGTAGTATCATCAAATTCTTTGTTTTAGAACAAGTGGAACCGGATCTCAGGGGTGGTGACTGGGAATCCACCCTCGAGTACCGTGAGCTAGTATGGCAATTAAGGCTAGACACAGGGAGACCACCTGGATTGAACGGGACTATTAGCATTAAACCCGTATTAAAGCTTAGAAGGGCACGATTATAGTTATTCCATCCTAACCAATTAGTTTTGTTGTCCCACGTTTACATACACTATGCCCTTCTTTTACTACCACTTGGCACTTGCGCATTTTATCAGAACACATGACTTAGGGACCCAAGATTCACTAGTTTCCTTTTCCTTAACTCCCACGCTCTTTTTGTCTTTGGTTTGACAACCTGACACTTGGTCCTAGGGTGCCTTTTTTGATGTGAACTATGAAAAAGAACCAAGATTCCTTTTACAAACCAACATTAAATAAAATGCTCCCTCACACTTCTAACAGAATTTTATCTCCCAGGTTCATCAAAACTTATGGATTTCCAACGTTTCAAACAGCAGTATTTTAAACTATTTTAATTTTGCTTCTATTATATTTGAAACAGAATTTTTAATGTTTTGTAATTATATATGCATAATCCAGCTGTTAAATATATATATATTTTTTATCAATATAAGTTTTTATCTCATGTTTTAATTAATGCAAAGCCCCTTTAAGGAACCTAACAACTGATTGACAACACTTGTTTTCAATTAATGTGTTACCCATGGTTATATAAAAAGGCTTGGCTTCAGCAAATGCTTTTGTACTCACTTGAAAAAGCTCAGGATTACCCTGAGCGAAAGCGCTTGTGTTTATTTCTTCTTGGACCTACTTGAATAAAGGATTTTCACATTCTACATCAGCTTTTGTTTTTTTGTTCCTGGTGGCTGTGGAGTCGTGTTACTTATAAACAGTAAGTAAGCTAATGATTACTATAGCACTCAGTTTTCCACATCACCTACAGGTAAGGGTGAACAGGTTATGTACATACTTTTCTCACTTGCGTAGAGTAATGTAGCTGTTGTATTCACTTTCCTCACTTATCTAGGTGAATGTAGTTCTATATTCAGGCATGTCCAAGAGTCAACTGCCAGTGTTCTCACCTGTCTATCTGATGAATCTGGACATCTTGAGGCAATGTACACATTGCCTCATGTACCTGAACAAGCCTCTCCGCCTACCACCCAGCACTACAACCTGTGAGAGATGCACTCATCTAGCCAAACTGGAGGTAAAGGTCTCTCCAACCAAGCCTGACCCTGACTGTCATGTGGAGAAGGTACACAGTCGCAGAACACCACACTCATCATATAAGCCTCACTGTATCTACCCCACCATTAACTGTGAAAACTACTCGTGTACCAACACATTAACTCAATGGTTTCTGGAATTCATGAACACCAATGCCCTGACTCAACATATCCACACACCCACCAGGGGTAACAATATCCTAGACCTAGTCATTACCAACATGAGTGACTGGTGCTCCACATGTGAAGCCAACTCCTCGTTGGTCCGATCAGACCATGTGCTGAACATCATTGATATCCACATCCCGCACCTACCCCCCATTAAGTGAACCACAGTATAATATGTCTACAAGGCCAACTACATGCTTCTTAAGGCAGGTGTGGTGGACGTCATGACACCCATGCAGATGGACAGTACTGTTACAACTGCTGAATCCTACACAAATGCACTCTAGAAGCACTTACAGGAGTGCATGGCTTGTGCTATCCCAAACAGAACCAGGATGCTATACTCATAATTAACTAAACCAATCTGGTGATCCCCTGCCATAAACATATTGTACTAGAGGAGGAAGACACTGTTGCAAACTAGAGTACAATACCATGCATGGAGGAGATCCCTGGCCAGCCTCTGTAAGAAGGTGAGATCCCTTATTATGATCCTCCAAAGCTAGCTACAAAAACTATAACATATCTAATTCCAGCAACAACCACAGAGCCTTGATGTCAACAACCAAATCTGCTCTGAGTTACAGCACAAAGGCACAAACATTACAGAAACAATTGATATTGGCAACATCCTGGCAGAGCCCTCTCAAAGCTGCACACTCTGAAGGCAATATCACAGCATCCATGGGACTGGACAACATCCCAGGCTGCGTTTTACATGAACTTTGGATCGTACTGTCTCCTCACCTATGCACCATGTTCAATAATAGACTCACATCGGGCATAGTGCCCCCTGAATGGCGCACAGCAACAGTTATCCCACTCCACAAAGGTGGTGCCACAACGGACCATAGGACCTATTTCCCTATAGGCCTGACTAGCCTGGTCTGCAAGGCTATGGTGCACATCATGGATCACTATCACAGAGACATTGGGTACCTCCCAACATTTGACCCCTCCCTGTTTGGCATTGTTAAGGCCGGACCATGCCTCCTAAACCTGGTGGGCTTCTTAGAGACAGTTACTAAGGCATTAGATGAGGGTAATTAAGTCAACACAGCCTACCTAGATCTCTCATAGGCTTTCAACACCATTCCTCCTTCTGGTATTATCAACATACCCATCCTCCTGAACATTAACCCCTACGTCATGTGATGGTTTGCAAAGTGGCTCATGGACAGAACACACACAGTAGGAGTTGCATACCCTAGGTACGACTGTATACCAGTTACAACTGCCATCCCCCAAGGCTCAGTCCTAGTACCCCTCATGTTCGGTAAATACTTCTCTGACATACAGACAAGCACAGGAGGGCTTTGGCTGAAAAGGTTTGCAGACGACTGCAAACTAGGGGGCATAATTGTTTCCCCAGCTGTTACAGACACCCTCTGGAAGGGTTGCACTGAGACGGATACCTGGTGTTAATATCATGGCATCATGCTGAATGCCTGAAAGTGCATAGTCATCCCCTTTGGATATAACTAATTCCCCGTGGACTACCACATAGGTGCTAGTCCCCTACATACAAAAAAGGTAAAATGGGATCCGGAAACACCAGTAGATAGCAATCTCTCCTTCGATACCCATAATGACAAGGTGGTTAGAATATCCTTCTACATGGCCCCCCTAATCTGTAATGGGTTTGTATCCAGATCAGAGGGGCCATTGTGACTCTACACATGTCATATCAGACCCATTAAAGGATACAACACCCCATTTGGGATATACCTTACAAGACAACTGCAACAGCTTGGAAGACCACACCAGTACCACACCAAGAGGATTACTGATCTTAAACAGATGACCTATGCAGCCCAACCTACGAAACTCCAGCTGTACTCAGCTGCATACCGCATACTCACAGGTGATCTCTGCTTGACATACAAGACCCATGTCCATCCCTGTATTGCTGGATATGCTCCACCTAAACAGAAGCCCCTGAGAGCCACATGCTCTAGGGATATACACCTAACCACAATGATGAGTAGGACATGCTGAATGGATAGATTCCTGACCTGGACACTCCCTATGCTTTGGAATGTGATTCCAATGTAAATCAGGCAGGGCCCCTCATGAGCACTCTTCAAGGGAAACCTTGATGTGTGGATGGGAGACATGCATGTACCTGGGGATCAATGCAGTGGCTCTGCTGGATAGAGGCACAATTGGCTCTGCCATTCAGAGGCACAGGGAACCAACCTATGGGGGTAGTGAAAGACAGCACACGCTAGCTAGGCTTACAGATACCCTTGGTAAAACAGCCTAGTACCTACCTTTGCACATATTACGTGTCTTATGTGCATGGATAGTTAAATAGCTCTTCCATTTTACTTTGCTAACATACTGATAAACTGTCGGCTCACTAAAAGACATATGTATCCTGTTATTGTGTATTGTAAATGCCAATTGACATAACTAATGTTTGTCTACCATTACAGTAATGCCATGTTGCTTGTAATACATATCTGCCTACAATATTGTACATTACACAGTTATTGGCACAATATCCCACAATGCAAAACATACTTGCACAGTGGCCCAACCTTCCACATGTTATTCTCTGTATTACACCGATACATATGGCTACAGTTACAATATATCAACATATACTATCCCCTGTTATAGCACATACTTGTTGGACCAACCCTGCCACTGACGTCAGCTGGTGAGGAGTATTTCTCTTCAAAGCCCTTATATAGCATCCCTTGTGGTGTATGCGGTGTTTGCCTTGTGACCTACAACATTACACACAAATACTACATGCGTGACTATGCTCAACAATACATCACTACAAGATAACTGTTTCCACTATATGGATTGCGTGCACTTTAAATACTACAGAATAGTACTACATACACAGACATACTGACTGTTCTACACACCTTATTAGTAACCTGACGTATCGTTAACAGTTGATTCAATCCTTTTCGGTTTGTGTTTCAATGTTATTTGTAATGTTCTGCTGGTATATACGGATGGTTTGAATCTGTGATAACACATCCTTTTCTAGTTACATATCGGTAACATGTGGTATCCTGTCCACCAATTGCTGTTCCAAAATAGTTAATTGGATGCACATCAACTGTGCAGCTACTCCATTAGCCCATACCATGGCAACAGTGGTGTATAAGTGAGTACTCCTTTTGGGCGTTGTCCATTTGCTTTACTTTCGAGGGAGATAGCCTAGATGTGTTATAGCAATATATTTCAACAGCTATATAGAGACACACAGAGATATATTAGCTTCATGACTCCCGTGGACTATGTGTAATGGCTAGACGATTTAGTTCTACATGTGAGTACAGCTGTTATATTTCAGAACAGTGCTACTTATGCAGGGTTTGTTTGTACCTGATAATTCTGCAGATGTTTAAGTCTGGCAAGGATGTTTGTCCAGCTCAAGGATGTATGGCTATGCATGAACTGTTATGTGGTGTACAGTGTGCTCACCAGACATCCTTGATTTGGTGTACAAGTGTAGCATACTGTGCTGTTACTCACTAATTGCTAACACATCTCGGTGTACGCACAACCCTCTGAAATGGGATTATATTGTATAACAGCTGCTATTTCACTTAGGGCCATGTTAGTGTGTCTCTGACAAGGTATGTTAAGACTTCTGCAGATGTCGTACAGTGTGTGTGAATGATTTGTGATGTTATTACAGTTTGTATAGTAATATGTTTGGGTGTGGGGGTGATGCTGGTGTGTGTGCTTAGCAAATGCTGGTGTGTAGGAACTGCTTTTATACATAATCGCTATGTGTGTGAGGGTTCCTTCCCTATTTGAACACCTATCCTTTTGTGGACTAATACAATGGTTTTTGCAGGCTGATTCATTAAGGCACTGTTATGTTGTTCCTGTATAGCGTGCAGGTGATGTTAGTCCTTGAATCCCTTCGGTAATACATCTGAATGTAATAACGTGTTGCTACATGATAGCTGTGTATTTCTGTCATAGGTATTTGCAGTCATCGTAGCTGTGTTGGTGACTGACCCTCTTTGGCTAGGGTTGCCACCTTTTCATATGTCCATAGTGGGTCCTTTTCGGGACACACATCTGATTTTACAGGCTGACACAAACCCACGGTCAGTACCAGGGATAGAATTTTCCTTTCTTGCCTAACTATAAGCTTATTCTTGTAGCAGTTTAGTGGCTTATCCTGTTTCCTGTACCATGTAGGTACTTTAGATACAGAAATAACTACTGTATGCAACTATTACAGTACATATGGGACATAATTATGTCCTACAATCCCAGGACATTTGCCACGTTTAATATATTTGGTCAGGACACATCTGCTCAAAGAGAGAGTGTCCCTCCAAAGTGGAACAGGTGTTAACACTATCATTGGCTCATGTCCGTAGCACATATTTGTAATGGTGTATTGGCATATACTCTCCATATCCTTTGTTCATAAAGGTTGGTAGTGGCGGAATGTGTGATTTCTATGGTCTATGTTATACACATATGTGAGCACATCAACCGCTGTATACGTGAGACCTACGGAATCCTAAAACCACAGTGTTCTGACGCACACAGTCCCAGGAACAGACTTCCATACCCCACATTACCGACATTGACAGTAACTCACGAAGGTAACACGAACATGGAACAGACACATGCACACACAGACACACTGCTACCCAACACATCCAAACAAACTATCCTACACTATGTAAGAGCAGGTGGCCAAGCCCCCCTACACACCACATGTAGGTGTCTGCACCCCACACACCACCCCCTACTTTAATATTCTACATCCTAGGTCACGCAAACAGATGCACAAAGCAAACCCACAACCACACATTACAGTCACCCAACAACACACACCACATGCAGAACACACACTTACAAACACTACAGCCCTAAGATACACACGTACACACAGTAACCTACCCAAACCACAACACCAGAAGCACTGACTAACTGTCCATTAACATCGTGAGATTACACCTCGCGCATCTGGTGTTTTGATACTGTGTTCTTTCAGACCTTAAGCCTCAGGATTACGTGCGTTGGTATGTAAAGCAGTCAGTATGTGGTAGGTATCCCATTTATATGTACCTCCATGGTTATGTAGATGTTGTTAACCTATCTCTATATCTACATATATATGTATACCCCCATATATCGACATATCTCTCTCTCTCTCTCCATCTCTCTCTCTCTCTCTATATATATATATATATATATATATATATATATATATATATATATATATATATATATATATATATATATATATATATATATATATATAAAACATACACCTTTCATTGTGTACATGCCGGTTTGTCCTATTTCAACATATTCCTACCTTTTGTGTTTTATCCTGTCAGCATACACACCTGCCATTGGTACAGCTCAGGTAGCTTAGTGGTATGTTATTGTGATGAATGCGTACATGGTTGCGTGCTCTAATCCTGGCAGTGATATCTTACCTCTCAGAGCAGGCACTGGTAGTGCAAGGGTGATGAATGCACATTTCAGCGGTTGTGTGTTCCACGTTTATTATTTTGTGGAGAACTACCTATATATGCAAGCTGTGTTTAAGGTATACTATGTAACATGTACACATCTGTGAATATTCCTGTCAGGGATACTCCCCATTATTTGGAAACACATCCCTGATTACATTATACAAAACCCCTCACTAACACTCCGGGGAATCCTTGCAGAGTGGGTGGTGAACAGTAGCTACACCCCAGGGATCCCACAAGTGGCTCAGCTCCACAGAGGGACAGTTAGTTGATCGATGGGGTGGCAACAGCAGACATGTTTTGCCTATGCTTATTAGTGGCCTCAGTGGTTGGGCATGTACCTACCTATGTATCTGTGAACCTGTACACACAGTATGGACACATGCTGATAGCTTAATATACTGTTCAGGTATTGACTCACTTTGTGCCAATGGCGGTTGTGTGTACAGTAGTTGAGGGCTACCTATGTAGGATGCACACAGTAGACCACCTATACATGACAATTTACAGGTGGTCGTATGTGTGTGCCATCCATGTTTGCTGTGTGTGCAGGTGGAGAAGGGTGTCAGTCCATGAGTGCCTACACTGTCGGTGTATATGCTATACGTTCCCTCTTTGCCAAGGCATGGGCATACTGGGCACACCTCCGTCTGCCTACTGGGGCTAGCACAGGGTGTTTGTGGTCTGAGCCCCCCTGTGCCTGTGGGTCCCTTGGCAATGGTGGTGGGCTGTGAGGGCCTTCACCATTCTGTCCCTGCTGCAGCTCTTTCTGGAGAATCATATTGTGTAGCATGGCACATACTTTGAAGATGTGGGCACACATTCCTAGAGAGTACTGCAAGGCTGCACCAGATATGTCCAAGCAACAGAACCGTGAATTCAGCATCCCAAACACCTGCTCTATGATGATTCTGGTTTCTGCGTGTGCCTCATTATGGCATTCTTGCGTGGCTGTGTGTGTATTTCTGATGGGTGTCATCATCCACGGTTCCATTGCATAGCCAGCATCCCCCACCAGGTGGCCATATGGGATGTTCCCCCTGGCAAATACCTGATGCAGCTGTGAGGCATGCCAGATGTGCGAGTCGTGATAGCTTCCAGGACTGCCAGCACACACATCCATGATAATGCCTTGGGCATTGCACACGACCTGGCAGTTGATGAAGGGGAATCCCTTGCAGTTTATGTAGTGCCTACCCTGCTCACTGGGTGGTGACTTGATGTGTATGTGCATGCAGCCTATTGCACCCAGTACCTCTGAGTAGTCCGCCACATGGTGGAAGAGACGCATATTGCTGGCCAACTCCTCCTGCATTCAGGGGAAGTGTATGTGCTCATTGGCATGTGGTAACATGGCACCCAGGAACTGGTGGAGTACCCTGGATGCTGATGCCTGTGAGATCCCCATGATATCCCCAGTTGGACTTTGGAAGGTACCTGTGGCTAGTATTCTCAAGCTTACACATACCTTCGTGTCCACTAGGATGGGTTCTCCTCTGTTACTTCTGGCTCTGAGGCATGGCCGGCACAGCTCAACAAGTTGCTGTATGATGTCCCTGTCCACCCTGTAACACTGTACTATCTCCAGATCATGTAGCCCTTGGTAGGTTACCCTGGGTATGAACACTCATCTCCTCCTCTGGTGCCCGAGATGGTTGTCAGCATCATCCTCCACACCACCGTCAGTCTCCAACACATGCTGGTGAATCAAAGCTATGGCAACCCCTAACATATACATATTAAAAGTTCCCCATCTGTATACACCAATGGTGCAGAGTGTCTGGGAATACACAAGTGTATGTGTGGGGCTTTCACACCTTATGCTATTGTGCAATGGATGATGCTAGTGTAATTGGGTGTGTTTGTGCTGTTCCAGCTGCAGGGTATCTTAATTATTGGTTTTACAACAGATACTGCTATTGTGGGGCCTTTGGTGTTGACTTACGCTTGTCTGCCGTGATTCATCTATTGCCCTTTACTTCTATTTTCAACCCGATTCACCTCCCATTGTCAGGCATGCATCCAGCTGCCGACTTTCTTGTTTTGTGCTTCCACAACCCAGGATTATGTTGGGAAATGTGTTATGTAGCCAATCTACAGCAAGTTTGCTTTGTTCTGCTGTGGCAGTTCTCTTTTCTTTGCTGTACAGCACCTCCTCTTTCCTGTTCTGCAGGTAGCTGCTAGCAGACTTGTTAGCTGTTGTCTATGGCCCACTGTAAGTTTCTAGGTGTTAATTACTCATTTGTACTCCAATTACCATGCTGCAGCATTTCCTTATTGTCTTCCCGTATCCTTCCTGTTTCAGCTGTGGTGCACACCGCGCACATCTGTTTACCGGGTTTCGTACGCATTTTCATCCACGTTCACATGAACCTTCGGTTGCCTTGTGTGCTCTCAGCTAAGCAAAGCTATGGCTACTTCCACACCCCTATCCTGCAGCTTTGCTTAGCAACACCCAACATGGATTACCAATGATCCAATGTGCTTACAGATACAGTGGTGCGCCCCTCTCTTGATGTCATGTTTACCTCCAGGCCACTCCTCAGTGTTGTAACGCTATGCAGTGTGGTACATCCTTACGCTGGCGGGACATTTGCGATTCAGTATTACTTGACTCATTTGCATGGAATTGACTACTAATTCCTAGTTACCGTGCAGAACACTGTCACAGACCGTTAGCAACCCTTGCACTATGGTTTTGGTGTAGCATGCATGCCATTGACTATTATGGGGAATTCATGAATTGTGTTACATTGCAGTTTTATGACATCTAAATATATTTTCACTGTGATCCCGTTTGCACACCGATGCACTGCGAATTTACTTTGCGTTAGTGTGGCCATGACATTAAATGTTATTTTTTATGTGTTGTGCATTTTTTTATGTCATTGGCTATACATTTAGCCATTGGCATATATTAACATTATAATACGTAAGTATGGTCTGCTTTCATGGCTCCGATTTTATGTTTGAAAAAATGTAAACCGTTTTTTTTGGTTTACATTTCTTCATGCTTACGCTATGCCTGCACCACTTCATGAATCGCTATATACCTTCATTTGCATGCTACACTGCTGCACATTGGGTAATTAGCATACATGCACCGGGAGCTGCGCAGATCTGGCGTACGCTTGTAGTACACATGGAAACAGCTCGTACCTGAATCGCTTGGCGGCCATATTTGGCATTAGATCACCGATGCTACTCCTGTGCCTGGCGCAAGCTTCATGAATTCCAGGGAAAGTCATGTGAGTTTATTTGATAAGAATGCCTGCAGGAAGAGATGATGAGGACATTAACAGAGTGTTTAAATATGGGCCTTATGTCAAAGGAACTTTTTAAGTACTTTGTGGTTGAAAATCCCTTGATACCCAGCCTAAATGGGATGCCTAAAGTACATAAAAATCCGGTGACACCCCTCCTTCAGACCCATTGTGGGAGGAGGGGGATGGTTAATGGAACCCTTGTGTATATATATATATATATATATATATATATATATATATATATATATATATATCTATGTAGAAAAACAACTCAGACCTATTCTTGATAAATGTGACACACACTTTTTGCAAGATCTTTTCATGTTTACTCAAGGTGAAACATCAGTAAAGACTGAATTTGTGGTCACTTTAGATGTGAAATCGCTATTTACAGCAATACCCCATTTAGAAGGGATTCAGATGGTAAGAAGTGTCTTGCTTGATAAAAGTGTATTAGCAACTAAATAGATTTCATCTGCTATCTTTTGGAACTAGTGCTTGAATATAATGTGCTCATGTTTGATAATATTTACTATAGGCAAACCTATATGCACATCATGTGCTAATAGCTACACCAATTTGGTTATGACCTACTGGGAGGAGAAATACCTATTAGGTTCACAGCCAGGAAGGGAACTTGTTTCCTAATATCGTAGATTTGTTGCCGACCTTTTCCTGCTTTGGCAGGGAACAAAGACAGAACTAAGTGCCTTTGTGAATTATTTAAATACAAGTTGAAGCTTCTTAGAATTTATGTTTACTATTTCAGATTCCAGCATTGATTTTTTGGATGTCCAGATTATTAGGGACGATACTGGCATCTCATGTTTTTTATATGTAACTTGTACGACATGTTTAACTATTAATGTTACTTGCACAGAGGTTTTCTCTCCGAGCCTCAGCTGTAAATGGACCTGTGTCCAGTCAGACTATCGCAGTAAACAAATGTAAAATAAATAAATAAATAAAATAAATAAATCTTGTATACTTGATTATATTGAAAGGAATGCTATCGCCCAACTTATTTACATCATGAAACCATGTATCCTAAGCATGTCTTTAAAAATATTTTGAAGAGACACACATTAACGAACAGCAGGCTCACTACTCGTGATAGTGAACTAGAAGAGAGGTTAGATACAGTTAAGAAGGAGTTTTTAATAAGAGGCTATAAGGAAATGGACATTATATTAGTACATGATGAAGTTAAAAGGGGCAGGAATAGCCTGGGAAAGCCTTATTTTTCACTACGCCATACATGTAATCGTAAGATGGATAGCTTAAGTAAAAGGATACTGTTTTCACTTACCTATTCTACAGATGATCAGGGTATTAGGAATATAATTTCAGAAACATTGGCATGTGCTACAAATGGAACCAGCTATAGCGCAGTTAGTGGGGCCTAGTCTACTTTTTGGTTTCAAGAATAAACGGTCTTTGAAACTTAAACGTTGTTATCGTAGGAATGGTGGAGTGACATTAGATAACACGGGGGAGAATGGCACGGGGAAATGTGGAGCTTGCTCTTTTTGTCATTTAATCAATGAGTCAACAATATTTGTACATCCACACACTGACAGAACATATAAAGTTAGGGCAAAGGCTGACTGTGATACAAAGAACTTAGTGTATGTTGCCCTATGCATAGTCTGTAGTCACTTTTATATAGATAAAACAAATAGGCGTTTATGGGAGAGAATGAGAAACCATCTGTACTGTGCACGTAGGGGTTTAACCTACAGTCCCATGATTGAGAAAGGAGAGAAACATATCTTATGTTCTCAGTGTTAGAAGTTATACCCCCTAGTGTTAGGAGAGGGGATATGACCAATGCTACAGAACTAGCAAAGTTGAGATGGATATTTAGACTGAGAGCACGTCAAGACTATGGGTTGAATGATTATGTTTCTATACAACCAACTTTAAAATTCAGAAGGCTGAAGAAATAAGTTTTAAAAAGGTTTAAATAATGTTGTAGAATTTTATTGTACTGTATGTTTTCTGTGATGTAAAGAGGTATGTTTGTAAAAATAGTTTTTAAAGTAGACAGACTGCTAATGACTTAATTATGCTTAGTCTTTGAGTTGCACTAGTATCAAGTAATTAGTTACTTAGCAACCATAATTGTCTGTGTGTCTATTGGTTGCGGTGGCCTAGGGGAATAGTATTTTTGTTATTTAGTTCATGGTGTTTTAGTTGTTGAGTATGATCTGAAGAAGCAAAAGTGGTTTTGCGAAAGCGCTCATCATTTTTTATTAAAGTCTTGGCTTGTTTTTTCCACTCGTGTTTCTGCTGCAGTTTTTGTTGTTTTTTTCATACAATTAGCCATATATACTAAATTATCAGTAAAACAAGTAGCAAAGGTGGTAAAATGAAATGATACACTGTAATAAAATCAGAAGAAAAGATCATCATGACAGAAGCAGCTAATATAAAATACTGACACATATAACGACCTCACGGCGTGAGAGACTAAGAAAATGCATAGATGCATACATAGTAGACAGAAAGAACACAGTCTGGTGAAAGAAACAGAGGAAAGCATGGAAGGAAAACTAGCTGTGAAAGGTAAGAAGGGAGATGGATACAAACAGAAGAAAGTAAACCAGCTCTGTAGGATGACTTAGATTCACCGAGAAGTGTGTTCCCTAAGAGATCCTGTAGCATTAGTCAGTAATCTCTTTATTTAAGTACTTTCAATGGGAAGTCTGGTTAAGGTACCATTATGAGATAATGAAGCAGGGGGCAGAAGGACAATGAATATACGCATTGTGAAACCTCTGGGTGATGTAAAAAGGAATTAAGACAGTTTAGACAGCAGAGAAGGTATAAGGATTAAGTAGGCTGGCCCTAAGGTAATTAGGCAACAAGAGGTTGTACTGACCAAACTATTATTAGGACTTTTTAATCTCTGTTTTAGGAGAGTGGGATTACTTAAAGCCGGGTTATTAATCTGCTTAACCCTGCTTTTAAAGGTGATTATTAATCTGCTTAACCCTGTTTTTAAAGGATCATATAGAAGAGAAGCAGAAGTTTAACGTCCAGTTTATAAAAAAACAAATGTAAGATTGCATGTGTCATATGTGATAATTGAATAAAGATGTTTTTTGTTAAAAAAAAACAAACAAAAAAAAAACAATGGAGTGCATGTGAAACTATAGATGAACTGAAATGCTGAAAGTTGTTAGTGTGGATAATCGGGGGGAGTAGAAGAATCACACTACATCACTGTAACTTAACCAGTTATTTATTTTTATGCATTTGCTAACTGGATAAGTCAATCAAAAGTGACTATTTTCAAGGATGATCTGGGAGCACCGTGTAGGTAAGAGACTTGCTCATATTTGTGCAATTTACAGAGACTGAAGGACTCAATTCTGGGACTGCAGGGTGAAACTCATTAGCAATTCATAACCTTAACTCTGACTGTTTACTTGATTGCTATTATACCTGGAGAATTAAATAGTCAAGGGTAGGGTAAGGTGGTTAGAAATGGCTAAGAGGAACTTATGTTGGTTCTAACAATAATATTGTTAGCAGAATGGTTAGTAAATAAGGCAGATGCATGAAGGATCATTTCTAGGACATGTGTATGCACACACACACAAAACACACACACACACACACACACACATATATATATATATATATATATATATATATATATATATATATATATATATGTATATATATATATATATATATATATATATATATATATATATATATATATATATATATATATATATATATATATATATATATATATATATACATGTTACTCATAGCCAGCCCACATCAGATTAAAAATTGAGTAAATTTGTTTGTGGATGACACAAAATAGGAACAGCAGTTGAAGACTGGGAAATTAACTTTAAAGAAGACCCTCATACAGTGACAGGCAGCACAGTGGCTTAATTTAGTTGTATGCCTCACAGTTTCACGGTTCAATGCTGACCTTTAGTTATGAGGCTGTATGGAGTCTGCAAGGTCTCCAAAGGTCTGCATGTGTACGTTTACTTTTTGTACTATTTATTTTGAGGTAGCTAAAGAAACAGGAGGACTGGGGGGGTATTATTAACCAAAAAAATATTTCAGAAGAGTAGCAGAAGGCAGTGGCAAGAAAAGCAGATATATATATATATATATATATATGTGTATATGTGTGTATCTATATCCATAAGTCTCTCACTTACTTTCTGTCTCTGTGTGTGTGTGTATATATATATATATATATATATATATATATATATATATATATATATACACAAACATATATATGTGTGTGATTGTGTGTGTTTGTGTGTGTAGCTATATCTATATATACATATCAATATCAACATGAGTATGTTATTAAATGCTGACATGCCGAAATAATTATGTACCTTATACTGATGCCTGCACTGTTATCATACTTATCTGAAAGAACAATTTCTTGAAAAATGTATTGACTGCAGAAATGAAACAGGCTTCTTTTGTGATTTTTTGAAGTAAAAAAAAAAAAAAACAGAAAGAAAAAAGCCAACCCCTAGCCTGCAGACACACTATGCCCACCTCCAACCCCTAGCCTGCAGACACACTATGCCCACCTCCATACCCACCACCTTGCTCATGTGTGTTAAACTTAACCCTAGCCCTGTTGCTTACCCTAAACCAAACCCTACATGTTACCTTACCAAAACCCCTTTCTCTAGCAGTGCCACTGTTCAGAAAAACTAGGTCTGCATTTACTGTAAGTTTTTTTCCTCTTTGTTTTGTTAGTTCGGCAATTATGAAACAAAAGTGTTTGTTTTCCTTTTGTGGTTAGTTTTGTTTTGGTTATTTTCATGTTGATTTTCTTCTGTTTTAATAAGCAGAAATTGATGTATATTATATGCAGATCTTTCTGTACATTGCCCAATGATTACAGACTTACATTATATTTGTCCATTATATTATATTTGTCCAGATGGACAGCCTTCATTGCTTACTTCCCCCTTTCCTTACATCTCAAAATTTTTCATGGCTGCATTTTCATTTATAGGTTTATAGTCCTTCTTAACTCATTATTTAGCTATGGTTGTCCCACTTAACCACACTTCACTTTGCTTTGATGCTTCTATATTAACTTCCATAGTTCCGTACATTTTTAAGGTACTCTGTATATTCTAGGGTGTGGTATAATGGATAAGGTCTTTACCTCATGGGTTTGATTCTGACTCTGGGTTATTGGTTAAGCTTAAAATAGCCATTCAGAACAGTTAGTCTAGTATTTACTTATGAATCTATGAATATTCCTGCATTGTTGATAGCTTGCCTTACCTCTTTGTGTTCCTTTTCAGTAGTTCTTCCCAGAAAATGATGTTTTGATCCATGGCCCAGGATCTCAAAATATATGGCATGGACATAGCTGCTAGTCAGCTCTCTTATCTCTACACCCTTCCCTCAATATTGGTGAGGACTCCACTAAGAAAATTAGTGCTTCTTCTTATCATAATTATCAATTTTGGTTTGAATTGTTTCAATCCAACTTTCAGAAGAGCTACAGTCTTTTCCCTCCATATTATTTCTCTGGATTTAGTCTGTTCTTCTTTTGTGCTGAAAGATTAAATTCCTACATCATTATGGCTTTTTTCCTCTTTCTGCAGGGTGCCATTCTTTTTCTAAGTTTATGATGGCATATTGTCCACCACTTGGTGGACTATTCAGATTACCCCTAAGCTTTACTTTTAGCATATCCTCCTATCATCTGTTCTCATTCTCAGCCTCTTTCACTGTACTCTTTCTTTCTCACTGAACACATACTAGGTCAACTGCCTTTCCTCTTTTATTTATATTCCTCATTTATGTCAAGCAACCTAAAATCAGCTAACAAGAAATCCATGTCTATAATCCATATATGTTTATGGCTACAATACCAATGCCCCCTTTCAGACCCCAGTGTACACTTGATTCATTTTGTTGTCAAAATTCCTGGTACTGGTTAAGGACAGTTCATACCCCCACACATAGCATCACTTCCCATCCCTACAGTATTTCTTTCCCTAAGGAAGAAACAAGAGTGCAGCTCTGGAACTGGAAGAAAACAGTAGATAATAACAGCAAAACAACCAGCAAATCAGCCAGTGAACTCAAAATTTGTCGAAGAATATGATTAATACCAAAGACGGGTTAGAAATAGCCACAGTTTCATCTGTAACACAATGACATCATCAAAACTATGAATGTACTGCTTGTGGAAGCCATTTTAAAACGTAAGTGCAGAAGACACACCTCCCATGTGAACCAATCACAACTTGTTGTAGCTGAAAACAGTGTGAATCAGAAAAAATAAAGTAACAGCACTAAAAATGTCAAACATTTTAAAACCTGAACCAAAACACATAAATATAAACTGGGCAAAAATAATCTAACAAAAATGTTTGATGAAACACAAAATCATATTCTGCAGGCTCTCCTTTTTAGTTTACTGTTGATAGAAATACAGTCATTTAAACCAGGAAAGTTGATAGCATCCAGCTTAAGCTTCCATGACATTTCTAGTTCTTGAACAAATACAAAATTCTTCTTATGTAGGGGACTGGCAGAACAAACTGCTTCACCAGGAAATGCCATGTATTTATCCTTTCCCTGTTAATTTGCCCAGTCTTCACTAATGACTTTATTCCTTTAATCTCTCCCTATTTTAGGTTAAGCAGGACACACTTTGAATATGTTTTCGCATCCCATCTTTTAACATATATAGCTAAGATATTGACTCCAGAACAGAATGCAATAATCCAAAACAGTTTTTTCCAGTAGTGTTTTGTAAAATACAAATACAGCTCTTAAGCGAATAAATAATTTGTAGCTGGAAGGCATAAAATCTAAGGTAACAGTTTTAAACTGCAACAATTATAAGTGCATGTCCTGGAACACTGAGACAGAATATGTGAAAATGGGGAATTATAAATATAATAGGTCTGTGACTGATGTGTCTTAGACTATTTATTTTTCTCCAAAATACGACAATCTCAGAGTTAGTGCCAAGGCTTTTGACACAATCCCCCAGTCAGGTATCATCAAGAAACTCTCCCATCTGGGGATCAGCTATGGCTGTTGTGAGGATGGCCCCCTGTTGTAGAAGAAAGTAGCAGTCCAGAAAAATCACAAAAACTGATAGCCCAAAGAAGAGCCATAAAGACGATAGAGTGGACTATTGAGGCTACGAAACAAATTATGTATCGTTACTATTATTCAAAAAGCCCAGCATTTCCAGACACAAGATATACAAGAAAGATTAAGAGGGAAATTAGAGGAAAGAAAAATACTTCCACAAGAAAAACTGTCAGAAGCCTCAACTAAAAATGTGTGTTCATTAATACAACAGCTTTGTGAAAAACAGTATATAGACCAAGCAACTCTGATATGTTTGGAGAAAGCAGTATCTGAGGAAGTGCATAAATATGAACAACAAAACCTAGAGATTTTTGAAAATTATTAAAAAGAAATATGGACATGGGAAAGAAAGAAAGAGATATTTGATATGGTGCAATATTTATGCACAGATGAAAGTCAAATTAATCAATATAAAGAAGGCGCCCCAAAAGATATTCGAAAAGAAATATAGGCAAATGCATCCAGATATGGAAAATTTCACATTAAAAAAAATCACAAACAGGGAATGTAGAAAAGAAGATTAGTAAAGTAGAAGTTAAAAAAATAGAAGTTGAAGTTATGGAGTGCCTGCGAAGTGAAGGATTTGGTGTAGAAGGTCTAACACAGGTTACATCACAGCATGATGGAACAAGTCCCCACAGTAAGGAGAAGTAGGAAGATCAGGAGACACCTGAAGAAGAAATATGGACTTGGGAAAGAAAAAGAGTTTTAATATGGTGCAATATCTATGCAAAGCAGGAAGCAAATCTAATCAATACAAAAAGAGCAGCACTAAAGGTATTTGAAGAGAAATATAGGCAAAAGCATCTGGGCATGGAAAACTTTATGATACAAAAAATAAGAAGACAAAGAGGAAAAGTAGAAAAGGAGATTAGTAATGGAGAAGTTAAAGAAATAGAAACTGAGGTTATGGAGTACCTGTGAAATGAAGGATTCAGTATAGAAAATCTAATTCAAAAAGCACCACAACAGGATAGAGCAATGGATATCCAAATTAAGGGGAAACCAGTGGAATGGGAAAGAATTGGTCAGGTGCCATATGAAGATATTTTGGAGCCTTCCACAAGAAAACAGCATAAATGTTCACTTGAAGCTGGACACCAAGGGAAGGAACAGGAAACTGTGGAAACTCTGACACAGTTAATGTTGAGGAGTGATAGGCCAGTGAGTTCCCATATGACAGAGCGACAGACGGCACAGAATGAAATTGAAGAGAACATGCTACAGGAAGATGCAAAAGAACTTTCTATAGAATGCCTGCAGGACATGGAAAAGAAAAAATGTGCCTTCAGTTTAGAAGAAAATGAGCTAAGAGAAGAGTTGCTTGACATAATAGAGATAGATAGATATATTAAGATCAATGAAAGAAACAGACTGCAGAAGGTCAATAAAACCAAAAAAGTCAGACGTTTGATAAAACAAGTGAACACAGTAATTAGGACTATCCATAGAGATCCTTGTGATATAACAGAAGTAAACAGGATATATTACTGTGCAGCTAAATTAATAACTGATAAAGTTCTACCACAAGAAGGGCAGTGAGGGAGAGAAAGGGGAGAAATTGAATACCATAAAAGAAGTATAGAACAGAGAAAACTATAAAGCAACTAAGACAAGAAGTGCCACTGTTAGAAGAGTATAGAAGAGGAAACAGATCAACTAAAATACTTAGAAAGATAGACATGATAAAAGCAATGCACAGAATTAGAACAGATCAGGATCTCTCATGCACTGTCGCAAATAGCAAACTAAAAATCTCAACACAGGCAGAAAAAAATAGAAGATATGGAGATAAATATAACGGAAAAGTACAAAATAAGCAATTTATTGATGACCCAAAAAAGTTTTATAAAGAATTGGGAAACAAGGTAAAAGGAATTGAAAGACCACAAAAAAGAAATAGATAAATTGTGGAGAAGTATTTATGAAGATCCTGTGGAACATAAGAAAGATTCTAGATGGATACAAGAAGTAAAAGAAAGAATAAGATTTTTAAAGGTAAAGGATATGACATGGGATGGAGTAATGGGCAGAGAGATTGAAACAAAGTTAAGAAAAGCCTCTAATTGGAAAACCCCAGGCTCAGATGCAGTAACTAACTTCTGGTTAAAAGTATTAACATCTTTGCATGAAGATTTAGCCATGAGTAAGAACTATTTATATGCGCACCCTGAACAGACACCAACCTAGCTAATAACAGGAAAAACAATACTCTTACTTAAGAGTGAACTTGCAAGGTACCCTAAAAATTGTAGACCAATAGTGTGCCTTCCGACGACATATAAACAACACTGGAATTGATGTTGAAAGAGTTTATAGTTATTTAGAAGAAAACTCAATTATGGCAATAGAACAAAAGGGCAATAAAAGAAAGTCATATGGAACAAAGGATCATTTGTTGTTAAATAAAGTCATAGTGGAGAACTATAAAAACATGAAGAATCTAAGTATGGCATGGATTGACTACAAAAAAACATTTGCTAGTATCCCACATTAATGGATAAAAGAGTGCTTAAAAATGTATAAGATACACCCTACACAGATTGACTACACTACAGTGACCATGAAACAGTGCAGACCACTTTACAAATAAGCCATGATAAAAGACAAATTATTGTTCCAGGAATAAAAATTCAAAGGGGGATATTCCAGCATGACTCTCTGTCTCTGCTGCTATTCTGCCTTGCTCTTAACCCATTAAGCTGTCTACTTAACAGCTTAGGCCATGGCTATAACTTGGCACCTAGAAAACAACAAAGTGGAAAGACTTCTCATCTTCTCTCTGTTGATGATTTAAAACTGTATAGCTCATCAGATGAGGAACTGAAAGCACAACTGCAAGTTGTCAAAACTTTTTCAGATGATATAAGAATGTCATTTGGTCTTGATAAATGTGCAAAAGCAACCTTTAAAGCAGGAAAACTGCAGCACCAAGAAACCATCAGTTTGGGACAGGAATGTGATATAAAAGAACCTGAGCAAGACGGAGTGTATAACTATCTGGGAACTGATGAAGGATCAACAATAAAACATGAATAAATGTGAGTAAAACTTAGTAAGGAATACTTTGGAAGTTTAATCCTGAAAACAGTGTTGACATCTGGCAACAAAATCCAAGCAATAAACCAATTTGTCTTCCTGTCCTAACTTAAATTTTGGAATGATTGACTTGCCCCAAAACGTGTTGGATAGATTAGAAAGGAAAATGAGAAGGATGCTTCATGCTTACCAAATGATTTATAAAAATCAGTGGACGCCAAAATTATATATTCCCCTTTCTAAAGGAGGGATGGGCCTCCTTTAATTTGATTACATGTATAGAGCTGCAATCGTGGGACTCCGCACATATCTCCTAACCTCACAAGACCCAAATGTATTGAAAGTTTTGAAATATGAAGAAAATAAATCTAAGATGTCCTCCCTGCTTAGATTAGCAGAAGCATATCAGCATCAAGCAGGAATGGAAATCAAACCACAAGTAGATAAAAATCAGGCAGCAACTGAATGTGCCAAAAAAAAAAAAGAATATAAGGTGTAGGACCAGAGGAGAAGGCAAGAAATGTGGAAAATGCATGAATATAGTTGCAAGTATAGAAAACCTCTGGAAGAACCTCATGATGATCAGGAATGAATGCAGGAATGGTTAAGGAGAGGCAAATTCAAACTAAGAGATGAAAGGTTAATATTAGCAACACAAGATCATGGGCTACATACACGTTGGTTTACAAAAATCCATTGAATATGTAGGAGAAACAGACAAATGTAGGTTTTGTAAAACAGAATTGCAAACAGTTGCACACCTCGTTGCTGGCTGTAACATACTAATGGCAGAATGACTGCATACTGAAAGGTATAATAATGTGGCGTGACTGTTGCACTGGGGATTGTGCAAACATTATGGAACTGACATGGCTGAAAAACACTGGAAACATGAGCCACAAAGCATCATAGAAAATTATGATGTCTGCATTACATGGGATCATGCATTACCAACAGTTCAAAAGAGAGATGCTATAAAACTGGATATAGTGGTCAATGAAAAGAAGGCAAAAGTAGCATTGATCATTGAAATTGCCACACTCAGTGACTACAATGTTCTGCGTACAGAGAGACACAAAAGTCATAAAATATCAGGATTTGCAGGCAGAAACGAGAGCAATGTGGAAGAAAGATACCCAGATAGTTCCAATAGTAGTAGGAGCAATGGGTCTTATAAAGAATAATCTACAATCATATTTAGATATGTTATCAATCAGTTAGACGTTGCCCATTCGATTCTCAGTTAGAGCGTCTTCTGTGTAGCGACATGCGTGAATGGGTGTTCCTTCGTTGAAGGTTGTGCGTTAGGCCCTGCAAGCCGGTACGTAAAAATCTACTGTCAATCATTAGCGGACCAGAGTTCCGCTGTGGCAACCCCTAACCGGGAAAAGCCAAAAGACACAAACACAAAACCAATACATGTAACTCTGTATGAATTGCAGAAGAAGTCATTACTGGGCATACTGCAGGTGCTGCGAAGGGCACTTCTGGCTGACATCAAAGATTGAAACACTACTAATTTCACGAACTTTAATCATGCTTTGAGTTAGGAATGGGGTCCATTCCCATCATGGTACTAGAAACCCAAAAGATTTGGAGAAATTGAAAAAAGGTAGATGTAGTGATTTACAAATCTAATTTCTTGATTTGCCTTTTCATGTTAACAGCAGTGATTAGTTACTTAATAGTTTATGTCCATATCCTGGCTTAAATAGTACATATGTTTTAGATGTATGATTTATAGTTTTGTTTCTTGAGTGCAAGCACATTTTTAATGGAAATGCTTGTTTTTAAACCAGGTGGTAGTGAGCAATCTACCAGCTTGACTATTTTTTTGAGGATGGCATTTTTTGCTTCCCTCGAGTGGAGCCATAGTGAGCTTGTCCAGGATGTGAAAGTGAAAACCTCCATGCCCTGGAAAGTCACAGCAGTGCTTTGCTAGTTGTTTTTTGAGGATCTGGAGTCTGATGTTAGGCAGGTGATATGCCACCCTGATTTTGAACTTGTTCACAGTTTTCTTTGCTGTAACCCTGACTAATATTCTACTATTAGCCTGTAACCTATCTTCTCTCTCTTCCTTTACATTACTACTCTGCCAACAAATGTTATGTAAATGTTATCTTCCACATTTTTAACCCGATGGTTTACTTTAAAATGTTACGTTAATTCCTTCCTAATGTATGTGGCATTGCCTCTTATTGCTTTTTTTTTCTATATTATTATTAAGTATGTGGAGCTTTTCTCCCCGGGCCTCTACTGAAAATGGAAATATCTCCAGCTAGACTAGCCCGGTCAACAAATGTAAAATAAATAAAATAAAAAATAAATTTCCCTATATGAAAACAACTGCAATCATTTTACTGTGCACTGTATGCAGTAAAAGCAGTGTTGCAATTATCAGAACAAGTGCTGTTGATTTTTATCCTAAGTACTAGACAAAAGAAATCGTCCTTGTTGCTCATGTATTTGCAATAACAGCAAAAAGGGGAGCCTCAGAGTTCTCCTCCAGCTTGAATTTGCACTCTACCCAGTCCCTAACGTTCCTGGCTGTCTTAAAAACAAAACAAGGATGGAGACCTATGAGTTTTTCCAGTTGTTTATTTTATGTAATCATGTAACCA
The DNA here is from genome assembly GCF_019279795.1 of Protopterus annectens. Lineage (NCBI taxonomy): Eukaryota > Metazoa > Chordata > Ceratodontiformes > Protopteridae > Protopterus > Protopterus annectens. Next base: position 1,222,479,015 of record NC_056747.1, on the reverse strand, counting down.
TTACCTAATTGTAGGTCATGATCTTTCTGATTGTTTTATAATCTACTGTAAAAGTGAATGCCATACTTGCTTTTCTTTTGTCTTCCTGTGGATCCCAGTGTTGGTTTCTGTTGAGCCCTAGAAGTCTCCCACTGGGGGGGGGTTCCTCAAAATAGGGCCCTCTACCTCTTTTAAAGTTCTTATGTGGTTGAGGATGGAATTCAGTAATCTGTTGCTGTACTCAATGGCCACAAAGTCTTGGTGTGGGCTGTTTAGATTTGTGATGAAGGATCTAAGCTCTTTGGAGACAAATGCAATTCTCATCCCCTGTGATTTTATAACATTTCTCTTAGTGATTTGTAGATACGTGCTTTAGCTGTGCAGCAGCATATTAACCCTGGTTGGTTTTCTGAACAGGTTATTGGAGATGCATTTGTTTTCAGTGTCCTTAGATGTGGTTATGTCTAAACAGCTGACCAAGGATTTGCTGAGAGAAGATGTGATTCTCGGGAATCTAGTGGAATTACTGATATGGTTGTAAAAGTCACTAAGTGTGGCTTCATACGCTTCCCAGATGTTAAAGATGTAATTATTGAAATGCAGATAGCATTTCATCATTCCAAAATAGGGACTTTGGTACACTGCCTCCTCCTCCCATTTTTCAAGAGCCATGTTAACCAGGCTTGGGGCTATGGCTCCCCTATAGCTATTCTAGTAGTCTGCTTATAAAACCTGCTGTTAAACATGAAGTAGTCGTTCCTAAGGGTTAGATTCAATAACTTTCCTAGAACTTCTGTCCCTGCTGGTAATACATCTTTGTCCTTTTCATTTACCTCTGTTACAGCTTGAATACAGTAGCTGTGTGGAAGAGCTGTATAAAGTGCTTCCACATCTGTTGTGACCAGGATTGTGGAATTGCTGACTGGAATGTCTCTAATTTACCAAAAAAATCCAGAGAGTCTAAAATAAAAGATTTGTTGGCCTCTGCCACTGGTTTTATCAGGGCAACAAGGTAGATGGACATTGTCTCAGTTATGGAACTACCACTTGCCACTAGTGGTCTTTAGTGAGGATCAGAGATATTCTTATGGCATTTTGGGATGCCAAAGAAGCCTGGTATTTTTTTTGGGGGGGGTGACCAAAAAGTCAAAAAGCTTTGCATCTGGTAAATCATCCTCATACAGCATTCTCAGTTGCTCTGTCAAATTATTATAAAAAGCATTCTCAGTGTGAAAATCACACTGTTATTGTCAAGCATTGCCTCAATCTTGCAGTTATTGGCGGCTGTATCTGTGACTAGAGTGCCTTCCCCCTTATCCACCTTCATGATTCTGTGAGTTTTAACTCCAGTCAGATATTTTACAGCAGCTAGTTTCTCTTTGCTAATGTATAACTTTTTCTTAGGTGGTTTACCAAGGGTCTTGCAGACTTAGGCCTTGAATTTGCTCTCATATGTATTCAGGGTGGGGTGCACAGCAGGACAAATGTCACTGGCCTTTTTCCATTTTATACTTTTTATATGTTTTACCTTGTAATTTCTATCAGTGTTGCTTCCATCCTTATTTTTTTGTGTATTAGAAAATATTTTAAGATTCAATTTCCAAACATACAATTTAACATCTGTCTCAATTTCCACCAAGTTACTTCTGTTAAAAGGTATAAAAGTCAGACCCTTACCTAAGATGTCTTGCTCTAGATAAGTTAATGGTTTTGTTGAGTGGTTCCAGATATTAGTCCTATTTTGCTGTTAGCCCTGGTGGGTCCCTTCTGTTTTGTTGATCTCTCCAAGTCCCTCAGCTCTCTGGCCCCTTTCCAAGACCTGTTCCTCTCTTGTTGGTGACTTTGTGTAGATCTCGGGTGGGGGTGAATGACTACTCTGTTTTATGCCTCCCCTGTTAGGGTCTGGTGGTTTCAGTTGATGGGTGTCTCCCTCTGTAGTGTTACCCTCATGTCCTGATGTCTCATGCTGGTGGTAGGTGCACCTAATTCAGGTCCATGGTGAACCCTGGTGTGGCCAGGTTCCCTTGTGTTCCATCTTCATGCTTGGAGTGGTGGTTAGGTTTGTCATGCTTCTAGTGCCCAGCAAAATGTTTCCCACCATTCTGTCTAGGTAGGTATCTCCTTCTCCTGGTCAAAGTATGATGGGTTTGTGTTTATGATTGTTCCTTTAATCCATTATCAGTTCTTTCCATTTTCTTCTCCTTGACTTCCAAGAAGTAGCTGCAAAACAGAGTGGGCCCAGCACAGGGCCTTGGGGGTTCTCCTCTGGTGACCAGTCTCTTTGGGGAGGTGGTCTCACCAATCCTAACTTCTTGGTTCCTGTCTATGAGAAAGTTGGCAATCCAGTGAGTTATGTAAGGTGTTACACCTAGCTCAGAGAGCTTGTCAACAATGCCTGAGTGAGGTATTGTATCGAATGCCTTAGTCAGGTCAAGATGTACCATATGTACTGTTTTAGCCTCATTCATTGCCTTGGTGACCCTCTCAAAGCAGTCTACCAGGTTAATTAGGCAGGATCTTCCCTTAACAAAGCTAAATTGGTATGGGCTCAGTGTCTGTAGGTTCCCAATGTTCTTCTTTATCATTTCCAGTGTAATTCATTCCATAGCTTTGCATATTAGGTATGTTAGACTAATGGGTCTGTAGTTCCTTGGGTCGGTTGGTGGTCTGCATTTGTGGAGGGGAATGACTGCTGCAATCTCCATTCCTGCTGATAGCTGGAGGAAGTACCTTGGAGGGAGTTTTACCTGGTGGAGATGGGGGTTGAGTAGGGGATGAACCTTGAGGTGAATTTATCTGCCAGTTGATTTGCTATTCCCCCTGATCATTTAAGGTGGTATTGTTCACCACCAATTCAGCTCTCTGCTGTGTGTTACCTCTAAGGTTCTGGACATAGCTGAAGAATGCCTTGTGATTGTCCTTAGCTTGTGAGCCTATTCTTACCTTGTAGTTGACCTTGTTGGACTTAATTAGGCCTCTTAGTTTCTTGTTTGATTTGGTAAGGGAGTACTTGTCTTTAAGAGAGTTGCTCTTCTTGATTTTGGCTGTGAGATTTCTTCTTTTATTATATACCCTGTTTAGGTGAGGATTCCACCAGTGGGGTTTGTTTTTAGTGTTTATTTTGGGTTTAATTCTTATAGGTACAGCAGACTGTGTGCAACCATTCACATGTTTATATAAGGACTCCATGAATAATTATGTGTAGGTAGCTGTGGTCTCAGAGTTAGGGAGAACCTTGGATTTTGACAAACTGTCACTTAATAGGATGTAGTTTCCTTTTGGATAGTTCCTAACTGTAACCTGTTTAGCTGGATTTCGTGGGTTGATTTCTACTTCAAATGAGACAGCTTTGTGATCTGACCTCACAAATGAGGATGTGATATGTGTGGGGGTGCAATTTTCTCGATGTTGGTGAGTACCAGATCCAGTATGTTTAATCCTCTGGTTGAAACATTCTGGGGTGCTTGCTTTAATAAAGTCCAGGAAGCATTGTGCATGTGAGTTTGAGGCAGTGTATATTTGCCAGTATGTAGAGGGGTAGTTAAAGTCACCAATAAATAGGGTGTTTGTTTGGATGGTGACCATCTGTAGTAGATTTAGTTAAGACTCTAGGGGCATAGAAGGTGACCTGTAAGGTAGCCATGATATGGTGAGGGACCTTATCAATGGTGCCTTGTACATGGATGAGCTCCATGGTATTATCCTGCTTAACTAACCTGGAGGTATGTTTGCTGTTAATGCAGATCGAGACACCTTCACCTTTGACCCTAGTCTGTGCTGTTATTGGTCTAAATGTGTGGAAGGCACTTTAGCCTTGCACTGTCAGAGTACTTTCTATGGCTTTAAACCAAGAATAGTTCATGACACAGATGTCTACATCTTCCACAATGAGAAGGGCTAGAAGGTTGTGGAATGTTTTTGTTTAGGCTCTGAGCTTTGAGCCATAAAACCTTAAGGCTGCTTGTAGACTTTTTCACTATGTTGGTACTTTTGTCTTTTTGACATTGCCTAAAAAAGGTTATAAGGGGGGTGAATAAAGTTTTAACCAGTATCTGAAAGCCTAGTAGGGACAGGTGCAGCTCATCCTTGACAAAGCAATGTGGTCTTTTGACCACATTCTCCCATTCTGACAGATATTGGATCCCCTCTAGAGTTACATGAGAAATTAAACCAATTTTTAAATTCATACTGTGGCATCATCCTTAGTGAAGATAGAATTCTACTCACTGAATGGCTCATACATATCTGTGACACATATTCTGAGAAATCCATTATGTTTCTTTTCATATAGTCCAGTGTGGTATGTCTCAGGTAATTTTCACCCACATGGATTATAAGAAAATCATATTGATAACTGGGGTGTAATAACATGAGTACGTGTGTGATATTGTGGATCCTGGCTCCATATAGGCAACTAACCTTTACCTTCTCCCTATCTCACCTGGTGAGTGGGCATCTTTGTGTCACAGTGGAGTTCCCAATGACAAGAATATCAGATAAAGTATATGCTTGCCTTATGGGCTTGACTTTTGGGGGACCATTGGGTATAGGCTTATGTGAAATGTTAGGTGTTGCTTTTGGTGTGTGTTTGAGATTGCTGAAGAGCAGTGCTACCATTACGTGGATTTGGAGCACTTTGAATTTTGGGAAGGTTTCTTTTAAGCACCTCAGCATAAGATAATCTGTGTGTTTGGTAAGCAGAGTGTGTGTGAGGGATGTAGTGGGGGTATTCCTGACAATCTTTTTGCCTCCAGGGAAGTTGTGTATTTACATCTCTTGCATACAGTGTTATTTTCTTTAATGATTAACTGGTTGCCTGAGAACACAAGACGATTGCTATTGTGCACAATTGTTTCTGATATTCTTTTCTATATTAATCTCTGCTTAGACGTTACAGAAAATGTTGAATATGTCTTTTAAATCGCAGTAGTGGAGGCTGCATCTTCTCATCCATCAGTTCTTTCCTAGTTGTAAGCATGAAAGTACTGATGCTTTTATCTTTTCTGCTAAGAAGACACCCCTTTAGAAATGATCCCCTCCCCTGCTTTATATTAATCACTTGGCAACCCAGTGTGTTCTCTTGTATCCAACACAACTCACCATGTGCATTACTATTACTGGTATCATTATTCGGTACGTAGCACGTGTACATCATTTTAATGTAACAGTAAATCTTTATATGCATTCTTTTCTAAAAGCATTAGCACTCTCTCTCCTTAACTAGAGTATATTTTCTTTCTTTTTTTGGCATTATATTACAAATTATTATTGATTTTCACAACCCTTGAACACTGGCACTATTGTGTCTGCAGTTTTAATATCAGTCTTTTAATCCTCTTCATCCCTCACTCTTTATTTGCTTATTTATCAATCTTATTTTTTTTCAACTTTGACTTATGGGTATCTTTGACAACTTCAGGGTGATAATGAACCCTTATAGTCCGACTCCTACCAAGGAAAAATCAAGCTGCTGTCCTTTACTTAGCCCATATTATTTTACTGTCCGTAAGAGTTCTTCAGTTGTTTTTCCTTCTAAGTAAGCAACAGAACATATAAAAACCTCCAATTCAGTTTAACAACATTTATTTTAATAAGATAAACATAAATACATTAGTGCTTAAATGTTTCTCCAAGTAATCCATTAATTAATCCTGAAATGTTTTTTTACATTATTGGTACCATCTGTATTTGCTACAAATATAGGAACAAATCAAGTGTATGCTAAATAAGACAAGTCAGTGAAGGTACAAACAATAAACATGCGTTGCTAAGCATATAACGTTCAGTCAGTAGATAACAGTAAGCCCAAAATATGAAATAGAACTATTTTACATTCGTACATTTGACCCAGTGTTGCTACCTAGGTATACAATGTAATTTTGTTTACAGGGCAAGTGGAATTTTTGGGGCATAACATAATCAACATATAGTTAATTTCTGTTATGGCTGAAACTGACCTTCACTATGGAACCTTTGTGAAAACCTTTGAGGGTATATATTACTTTCTTGCATACTGCCTGAATGCTCGACTTCCATTATGAGATGTGGAAAAGGCAAAAAACAAAAATTAGAAAAAGACAGAGGATAGCAGAATGCTCACTCACTAGCTGTGGTCTGTAGTGCAGTTTCATAGAAACTATATGCCTTTTCAGACATTTACTTATTTATTTATTTACTATATTGTATCCAGGTAGGTGGACTGGTACAAAGGCCCTTTTTAGCCATGAGTCATCCTCATGCAACATGTTGTAATGCTGTTTCTCTGATGTCACAGTAATGACAGGATGGCTGTAGGTGCATATTGCAAAGAAAAGTAAAATCTTCAGTAAGAAAAAAACAATACTTCTCTATTTGTGTTTTGGGAACAAAGGTGTTCTGCTAGCTCGAAGCATAACACAGAGGTTTGCAGGAGAGTATGTGATGTGATGGCAGAATTTACACCCTCTTGCTGACACCTGAAACCCTTAAGGGAATGCTTATTTAGGGAAAGGGTGGCAGGTGGAAGCACAGATGCTATCAGATAATTAATTCAGGAAACTTCAAAGAGGAATCACTTAGCAGAATTATACATGTACAAACTGCAACTCCCACACACACAGACAGCATACAACATTCAAAAAATATGCTTTATTAATGCCAAGGCCTGGCCCTTTTGTAGATAGGTGATGAAGTTATGCCCTTTCAACAGAAAGCGGCTTTTCCAAGATAGAAACATGAAAACTCGTGTATAGGGAATTTGTTTTCAGACAGACAGACAGAGACACACACACACACACACACACACACACACACACACATACACAATGTTTCAAACCAGTATGCTGCACATGGCACGAGCTATAGATTTGCATGCACATAATTTCAGCTTAGAGATGCAGGGCTATGCATCATCATTTAGAGGTACATCCTTTCTCTTTGGCACCAATGCCATTTCTCTATGTTCATGGAGGGGGGGAACGGGTACCACAACTTCCTTTCCCAGTTTGATAGATATAAGTGATCTGGGAACACAGGTTAACAGCAGCCTCTCTTTTGATCACCACATTGCCACTCTGGTCAGAAAGTCCTTCTATGTGGCACATCTCATTACTAAGGGTTTTGCATCCAGGAAGAAAGAGGTAATTGTCTCCCTCTACTCCTCCCTCATTAGGCCAATCATCGAGTACAATGCCTCATTTGGCATGTACCTCACTAAACACCTGCAACAACTGGAGAGGCTGCAAAAGTACCTCACAAAGAGGATCCTAGGCCTTAAACACTTGTCCTATATGGACAGACTAAAAAAACTCCAACTATTCTCTGTCTCATATCGCCTACTTAGAGGTGATCTCTGCTTGGCTTACAAAGCCATGTCTGGCCCATCTCTGTTAGAAATGCTACATCTAAATAAATCTCAATCCCTTTGCACCACATGCTCCAGAGACCTCAACCTCATTACCACAATTAACAGAACATGCTGGAGGGACAGGCTCATAACCCAGAGACTGCCCATGCTATGGAACAGACTTCCCATGCATGTCAAGCAAAGCACCTCGCTGACCCTCTTTAAAAGAAATCTTGATGAGGGGATGGGAAACAGAAAATTCACCTCGGGGATAACTCCAGTGGCTCTACTCGACAGAAGCACTGGGAACTAAGGCCGGGTGGCACTATGCCAGGGTAATCCTATGGCTAGGCTTGTAAAGGCCCCAGGGCCATTAGCCTAGTACACACCTATGAACCTCTGAATCTATGAATAGAGTACAGAAAAATCACACTGTTCTATAGATATCATAGCACATACAAAAAATCACAGTGGCCTTAGTAGTCAAACGATGTCTCACATATCTATAATATGAGAACTGGACCTCCATTTTCTTTTTCCCTGGGAATGGTATGAAACTGTGTATTGGATATCTGGGAATTTTGAGGAATTTAATAAACATTTTGAACCCTTTATGAATTCTTATTATGTGCCACTTATGTTACATTTCTGTATGGGTACCAACTAATTTTCCACTCCAGCTCCCAACATATAGTTCTTTTCACCCTTGAAAATCATTCCCTGTATATTACAGCTTCTCCTCAGGACTGCATAGAGGGGTGTCCAATCAGGTCTAGATTTCGTCATCGTCTATTTGCTGTTTTCTTCCTTTGGTCCTCTGAAGCATTGGTACTGTGCTGTTGGACCTTGGTCAACTACTTTTATAACAGTTGTGTTTGGGATTTGTTTTTGTTTTAATTTACAGCACTACAGCTACTATGTTTCATGGGAAATTATGTGAGACCTGCAGTCTTCATGGTATTGGCTTGAATTTTCACAAATCCTGCTTTATTAATCTGCTTGGATTGCTGACATAAATGCATGTTTAGCTGCAGCTTTCAGTAGGATTGTGCAGCTAACTCAAACATCTGATTCCTGAGCTTATGCAATGAATGTGTCGGTGGCTTTGGGTTCTGTTGCCAAACACTTGAGCATTTCTTCTGCTATAGTACACAATTTCCAGTGGGTGTTTTATTGGTCCTTCTAAGTACAGTATCAACAACAATGTGGCACACACACTGGCATGAGATGTATTCATTCTGCAAGTCTGTGAAAGGCACCCTTATTTAGTGCATCTGTCTTTGTTATTTTTTTAACAAAACCTTCACTTGGTTCCTCTTAACTATTATTGTATAGATAGATTACCTAAGTATTTTAGATCATCTTAGAACCCTATTTATTTGTTATAGATTGATAGAGTTACATTTTATAATAATAATAATAATAATAATAATAATAATATCTTATTACAAGTGCATTATATGTAACTTTTGGTAGTCTGTCAGCTACGTCTATATGAATTACCTCAGGTTATAGATCACCTTTTTCCTCAGTGTCTGGGTATCTGTCTGCAATACTGATAATCCATGCTCAAAAAATGATCCTAAGAATCCAGAGGGTGAACATAGTGAAAAAGGGTTAACATCCATAGGAGTAATGTCCTAAGACAAGATACATGGAAAGGGACACCTGGGCTCTACCTGATACCTAGCAGAGTAAAACAGTGGGTGTCATGCACCCATTATGAAGGCAAATGTGAGTTTGGTTTTCAGCTAGGTTATAGACGAGTTTACGTACTACACTGATAATTAAGTACCATGTGGGCTGAGGGTAGGGAAAGAAGGCATACCACTTAATCATGCCTCACAGCTCCAATGTGGTAGGTGCCACCTTTCTGCTTACTCCAACTGTCCCCGTGGAAGAAGGGTGAGGAGGACCATGCAGGTAGTTTTCTTGGAATAAGTGATGTGGTGGCACAAAAAAACAGGTCTGTGTCACCATGAGAAGTGGATTGCTTGTTGTAGTAGTAGGCTCACCTACGTAATTTGTCTGTCTGATGATGTATTTTCAAACTGAGTCAGATGGTCAACAAGTTCATTAGTCACATGCACTAGGAAATATTTGATAAGGCAATTAACCAACAATGAGAGAAGGAATGAAGATGTGAAGAAAGAGATGTCGGACGTACTGTGCAGACTCAACCAGGTTACGCATGCTCAGAGACATAAGAAGCTGAGCTGGCAGAGAAAACTCAAGATTCTAAAAAGTATGGCAACTTAAGCTTGAAATTAGAAAGGCAGGTGGGATTCGTAATTTACATATACTGTAAATAAATTGCAGTTGTGGAATTCTGATTTCCACATAAGAGGGATTCAAAGCTAACTGTGTCTACTCCATTGAGTAACACAGCACGTCATAGACCATGTGTGCAGATGACTATGAACAATATATAGGGAACCATATGACTCATGGCACAGCACAAGCTGAAATGTTTCACTTAGTGACATAATGGTAGTCATACAGGTTGGGGAGGAAGATCATTCAACCATGACCCACTTCTTCTTTCTCTAAGGCCATGTGGCTTTCCCTTGATAAAGAGTATGTCCAAGTTCTTGGTAGTGTTAATGCCACAACATATGAGGTATGTACATATGTGTATGTGTGTTTGTTGTTTATTAGTGTGTGTGAATGTGTGCATAACATATAACATATAATGCATAACATGATAATATATACATGCTCTCTGATCAGGCTATGGATCTTAGGGCATATGTCCTCATGTCACCAGACTGACATTCTAGAAGATCTTCAAGTTTCATGTCTCTCAGTACAGACATGCATATACTAATCCCCCCCCCCACACACACACACATCCTTGCAAACACACACACACACACACACACACACAGTGGAGGATTACAAAAGCAATGATTTGGAAGTTGCTTAGGGCTTACAGCTGCTGGGAGGACTCACAGCCAACCAAGAAAAGAACTTTATTTTAAAGGTTTTGTTGTTATGTTCAGCACTGTAACTCATCTTTAAGTATGTAAACATAACAAGATATCATCATTCATTGCCCCGTTCTAGTATAAACACACTCACTGATAAGTGATGGAGAATGTTCAGCAAGACCTTTTTTCAGAAAAGTCAACTTCTTATGATAAAATTGCACACACTACAAATAGGCAGGGTGTTTTACACTATATGTCATAATATTTAATAGAAGGATGAGTGAAGTTATGAAGATAATTAGAAAGAACTGGGCCATAACGGAATCTGTGCAAGAGCTGAGACAATATATAGGTGAGAAACCCAATTTTGCTTACAGAAACTGTTCTAATCTTAAGAGAAGATTTTGTTATAAGGACTTTCCTAGTGATCAAAGTAAGTGTATTGGTACAAAGATTGGAACATGTCCTTGTTTCAATTGTGTGACTTGTAAATATATTATTTCTGATGATTTTTTATATACCCAAAAACAAATAGAAAATTTACTTTGGATTGTTTTGCAACATGCAGTACAAGTATTGTCTATCTTGCCACCTATGTAAAATGCTCTGCATTGTTATAGGAAAATGTGCACAAAAGTTAAAAAACATATTACAGAACATTGCTTGGAAATACGTAGGCAAATTATTACCAATGCTTTAGCCTGTCATATTTTGAAAATGGGTACATGACATGAGTTTATGTTTAGGGTTATTCAAATAATGCAGAGAAATGTGAGAGTTGGAGTCTTAAATAATAAACTAGAGCTCTGTGAATGTAGTTGGATTACTCAGATGCAATCAGACCCACTACCTGGAATTAATGCTATGGTTAGCATTAAACCAGTATTAAAATTGAAACAGAATTGTTCACATTGAGTTTAGGATTTTACGGCTAATACATGTTTAACTAAGATGTGCATTGCTACCTTATATTTAGTTGTGCATTGTTACATTGTATACATTTTAGTTGTATGTTTTTAAGAACTTTAATGGATGACTGTGAATGTCTTCGAATGGTAGGCTGTGTTATGTGATTAGTTTAAATTTTATATTAGTATAGGAGTAAACACACCAAGGCAAAAAAGTGCTAGATGACAGACACCTTGAATACTTACCTTCATATGCTTATGGTGCTTGCCATTTGAGCATGGGCAAGCAGGCTGGTGAAGATATTGTGGTTGTGGATTGCCGGCTTGAGATACATAAGCATGATATGCCACCACTGTAATGCAGTTTTTTTTTCACTGACAGTCTATCATATAAGAGGGGGCACGCTGTGCTTCGGATGAAAGTAATTTGTCCTGTTTTCATTTGTTCATTGTAAAGTGGGGCATTAAGAGCTGGTGTGGATTTGTGTTTAATAAACTAGATTATTTTCTCTCTTTCTTTTTTCATACTCTGACCATCAACTAGATAAGGGGGGGGCTGTGCAATGGATGAAAGCAACTTGCCCTCTTTGATTGTGAACTTTATCATCTAGCGGTAAGGGATGGTGTGGATTTTTGTGAAATAAACTGGAATATTTATTTAGTTATTGTTTTAATATGCTGTCAAACAGATTGGGGAGGTATCGGTACTGAGGATGACAGCAACTTGTGCACTTCATTTGCTCGGTTTATAGTCTGGCATTAATGGGTAGTGTGCATTTCTCTGAAATAAAAATATGCTGGCTGGCAACCACACTTGGGACTAGCTATGTGGTGGATGAAAACAACATGCTTATTAATGTGCAGAGTCTAAAGTCTGTCCCTAAGGTCTAGTATGCATTTGTGTGAAATAAATTGGAATATTTGCTTTCTGGCCACTCCTTGTGGAAAACAAATTTGAAATTGTTCCTAACTTCACATGATGTCCTTGTCTTTGCCTAATATTTTTGTCTGCTACTTATCCTCTTGTCTACCCAGTTTTCAGTATAGCATTACAGGACTGGTATATATTTGTATGAACTAAATTTAGTTATTTACCATCTGGTGATGTTTGCATCAAAACAAGTTGAAAGCATTCATTACTTTGCAGAATGCCTCTGAATTTGATTCATATTGTGGTCTGTACCTCATAAAATTTGAGACTTTACATAAATAGTTTGCATTTGTATGAGATAAGCTTGAATATTTACTCCTTGAGTACTGCTCGTGTAAAACTATGTTGAAACTGTTCCTGATTTTGCAGAATGTCCCTGACTTTACCCGATATGTTTGGTCTGTGTCTCATAAAAGCTGTGGATTTCTGACAAATAGTTGAGGATTGCAGTCACTAAGTACGGTAGGGGGTTGTCCTTGTCATTTGCTCAGGCTGTGGTCCAGCTTTAGAGGATTAGTGTGCATTTGTATGAAATAAACATGGAAAATTCTTTGTATTAAACAATTTGAAACTGTCCTTAATTTTACAGAATATCTACAACTGTGCCTCATTTGGTTGTGTTCTTCAGAAAATGTGTTTTTCTAGCAAATAGGTAATCATTGCAGTAACTTAACAGTGACAGACATTTGAGTTTCATACTCTATATCCTTCAGAAACTGCACGCCAATGTAAAAATAGTTATTGTAGCAACTTTTAAGTATACATGAGCTAAATTTAAAATCTGTCCTTGATTCTGGGCCTTTGCTCCCAGTTATAATTTGGCTGTGTCCCTGAGTATTGTTCTTTTCTTTAGTGATGATGGTATGTGTGTGTGTATATGTGTTGCACTTTTGATTAAGGCAATAATTAATCTTAAAGGAAATAATTTAATGTATAGGGCAGTGTCTGTTCAGTTACCCATAAGTCACAGCACATGCAGGATGTCATAAGACTGTGTGCATATCTAATTATGTATGCTATTGTATCTACTAATGATACTGAATCCTCCAAAAGTCATTCCAGGCCATAAATAAGGTAGGCTTTCATAAGTGTTATTCCACTCATATAAAAAATTATAAAAGGTTGTGATTTTGCCAGATGAAAAATCCCTAGCCATGTTTTACTAGATTTCTTGTATGCCTACATATATACAGGATCAGGGGACAGGGGTGAGGTGAAAAAAAATAAAACTAATGGCATACCTAAAAATATGAAGGTACTGACTGTGTAAAGGCCATTAGGGAATTGTGCAAATGGACTGGAATGCAAAATGAAGACACTTTAATAGAAAGAGCATAAAGTACTGCATGGCACCCTGGTCAGCCAGACCAGCCAAAATGGATGAGACTGATAATAGTAAGGTTTCACAATTTTCATTTGAAGGAGAGCGTACAACGGGAACTTTAGAAACCTGTGAGAATGCTAAACGTATGGGACTATGTGCTTATAGTGTATAACACTAGAGCTGTGACCTCTACTTCTGTTAACTATATATACATTGTATCTCTGCATTGTAAAATACTGATGCTTGTAATCTATTTTTATCTATTTTTATTTTTATTTTTATTTCTGTATTATTTCTGTATAACAAATAGTATTACTGTGGAGCTTTTCTCCCCAGGTCTCCGCTGAAAAAGGGCTACACAGCTCAGTGGGAAAACCCGGTCAACAAATGTAAAATAAAATAAAATAGTAAAATAAAAGTAAAAGAGGAACACTTTCATCCTTGCCATGAAAGTGCGTAGAGATGGAGGATATGATTGGAGGCTGATCTGTTCAGCATACCTCAGGATTTATACACAAGGCATGGTAAAAAAAGTCTGATATGGTGAAAGAGGCATTGGAGTTTCTCAAACAACCAGTGAATCAGAGAGTTGGGAGCATGGCAGCAGAAGGCAATAGCAGAGAAGAGCAGAGGGTGGGAGGGGAAGATGATACGAATGCCCCGATAAAAGAATCTGGATACTTTCTATTATTTAAAAGGAGCAGAGACCAAGGAAGAAGGCTGAAGGAATAAAAGAAGCTCAAATACAGAAGGGGAAAACTCAGGAACAAGCCTGAATTAAGAGGGAAGCTAGCCAGTGAGAACATTTAGTGACTGTAAAATAAGACAGAAGGAAAGATCGGACATATGGACAATGATATAACATAATTAAATGTATTAATTTAAATGTATTAAAATGTTGTTTATAATTTAAGCATGCATGTATGTATACAGGAAACAACTCATATACTTTTAGAGTATGGAAAGTAAAGAAGACTACACGATGTATATAAGGCGGAAATGATAACTGTTTCCTGAAAGTTATGTGGGACATACTGATGTAAACATAATGGCAGTACAGTAATGCCTACATTGTTATCAAGATATAAACAGAGAAATAGTGACACAATAAACAAATAAGACACAGGGGAAGTGAAGGAAGAACAGGGACAATATAACATGCACAATAATGCAGGTAGGAACACATGTTCGTAGCGATAAGGACTAGAGGTAAAGAAGGACTAGGAGCTGGGGAGGGACAATGAGAAGACCCTGGTAAGGGAAGAAAAATGCTAAATAAATGATGTAAGAATATGTACATATATGTGATTAAATAACTGTTACACCAAAAGGGGAATAAGAAAAACAGAAACTCTGGACAGACAAAGTATAAATATATGGGTGAAATGGACAACATAATTATATGAAAGGAGCTGGATAGAGAAATATCAGAGAAATATGCGAGGGAGAAGATGTCAATTAGGTTGAGAGAGGAGATGGATGAAGAAAGTAAATACGCTATATTTAAAGTGGGTAAACATTTGACAAATTGGGACCTGTATGATTAAGTCCCATTAAATGAAGACTAAATGCTAAAAAAAACAAAACAAAACAAAATGGACTTTTACATAGCAAGTGTGAGATGGCCATTTCTTATAATATTCCCTTTTCTCTGAGGTATGGCAATCTCATAGTTGGTCTGTATAAGTCTGGGGGGGGTTTAGAGGGCTTGTCCTGACATTGGGGTGGGGAGTGGGGGCTGCAGGAGGCTTGTCCCCTGGAAAAGAAAACAAGTTTAAAGGAGAAAAGTGATATTCAAAATTTGCTCTTCTCCTGCAGTTTCAGTCTTTTTTTAGGTCTGTTAGCACTTGGCATTATGAGTGCCAACATTTCAAAAAGGTGCCGTCAAAATGGAAGTATTACAAATTAAATAAGAAAAGGAAGTCGGGGAAATAAAAACACAAAGAAGTTTAATGGAGCATGAGTATGACTGAATGGGGTAGGAAAGAAAAAGTGAAAAAAAAACATTTTCAGTTCATGGTGTGTGGGGTACCCCAAATGCAAAAAAAAAAAAACAGTCAGAACAAGATTCATGGTCAAATAGAGAGCAAAACCAAACAAACAGATGAAAAATTGCCAAAAGAAGGCAGTACTGTAACTATGTATCTGGTTGAAGGGGAACAATTATTTAAAAGTGGGAGAGAGAACGAACAAATAAAAAAGGAGTATATAAACTAACAAAGGAGAAGAGAAACAAAGAAAAAACATAAGTTAAACAATAAAGATGGAGAGAAAGGAAAGAAAAGAGGATGTATAAAAGAGGAGAGAGAAAAGAAACTGTTGGTGAAAATGGGTAAAGTGGGACTGTGGATTAAAGCCTGGAATATAAATGGGTTGGGAAATAGGACAGACAGACAGAGAGAGAGAGAGAGTATTAACACATTTGAGAAGAACACAGGTGGAGATATTAACAATACAGGAGACACTTCTTGATAGAGAGCATAAACAATTGCAGAAGGCAGGATATAATGGCATGGCCAGTTCATCTTTGGGAAGTAAAAAGCAAAGAGGAGTGATTATTCAATTAATGAAGTCATGTTCCATGTAAGAAGCGAGAACAGAGGATAAAAAGGGAAGATAGAAGGAATCAAAGGAGGGGAGTTTTATCAGAGATTTTTTGTAGACAGTGGGGTGGAAGGATGTAAGAGAGACCAGCTCAGGAGGAGTGGGTGGAATTTAGCATACATACTATTCAGCAAGACATAAAACCTGGTCCAGAATCTACAGGGGATACATAACAAGACTTACTAGGTAAGAGAAGTAAAGGCAGATCAAATAGCATTATCAGATTGTGTATTAACAGTAGTAACAATAGGAGAACAAAGGGAAAGGGAGCTAGAAAGACACTGGAGGGGACCAATAATTTTCATGGGAAGAGAAAAAGATAAAAAGAAATTGACAGATATAGTAAAGATAACACCAGAAACCTATAAACAGGAAATGCCAGATGAATGGGATTAAATAAAACAAACCACTAAGGATGAAATTATAAGAATACAGAAGGTAAAGGGAATGTTAGTTAATAAAAAAGTGAACAGTTTAGAAAGACTTAATAGGGACACAATGGCAAATAGGAGGCGGGAAAAGAACCCCAAAAGAGAGGGAAAAGCAAATTATAAAGGTCATATAATGATGGGAAGATGAGAAATTATGAAATAAAAAATAGTGGTAAAACAACATTAAATCAAAACCCAAATCGATGAAATGGTTAGCAACAAGGCAAAGACAGGAAGAAGTAGAGAGGGGGATTTATGAGCTAGGAGATGAAATAGCATACAAGAAATCAGTTCAAATTAGAGGAACTATTAGATAGGTTAAGGAGAATTACCAGAGGCGTTACAAATCAGAAGAGGAAGGAGATGCTAATGAGGGATGGGAATGACTGGAGATGAGAAAGTTGGAAGAGCAAGACCCAAAGGAATTGGTAGAGAAGATAAAGAAGGATGAGATAGAGAAGGTATGAGGAAAACGGCAAATGGATAGTCACTGGGACAGAATGGGGGGGGGGACAGAAACAAGATATATTACAGAGATGGCTGGCACTATTTAATAGTATACAAGAAGGTGAACAGATCCCTAACTTGCAAAGAGTGATGATGATCTCAGTGATTGCCAAGATGGTCAGCGTTGTATAGACCAATATCAGTGCTTAATCATAATTATAAATATTTTATGATGATATGATGATATATGATGAAAGACTAAGGAATACATGACCAGTAATTATACATGGGGGCCAGACAGGATTTGGAGAGGGAAGAATGACAACAGACAGTTTAATAAGAACCCCGCACAGGTTCATAGGTAAGCACTAGGCTAGCTGCATTTGTGGCCTTTTTAAGCCTTGGCAGTTTACCCTTTTGTGCTCAAATTAACCTATCCCATTTGAAACATGACTCCATAACTCATTTTCTAGGAGTCTTTTCTAGTTTGGTCATCTCAAACACTTAAATTTTTACATAAGTAAGTAATTTTCACCCCTAAAAATTTCAATGTACTTATTGTAGCAATTTTACAATGCAGCATAAAATGACACTTAATCATTCAGTTCTCACCCCGGGCTTCTGTCCTTTTTTGTTAATCGGGTAGTGCTGGAACCTATTTTAAATTAAAGCTTTAACTTTTATTTACAATCTGCAGTTTTCAAATCTTCCCAACAGTGTTATCCATGGTTTCTTTGTTTTCATTACTAATAGCATTGCAATACTTTTGTGATTAACTAGATGTAACACATTGTTTGTATTAGTGTTTAGAAGTCTGTTCTGATAGCGTTTTTATTTTTCTTTTCCTTTTCAGAATTAGTGATCTCGTCTACAACTTCGAGCTGATCCTCTTCAGATGAGTCTCTTATTTTCTTAGAATGTGCTTATCATTTTATAACTATTTTTTTCTCCATGTCTCCCTTTCCTTTCCTCTCTTCTGCTAAGTTCCTTTTGTACCTTTTTATGGTCTAAATGTCTTTGGGTCCAGCAGAGAAAATATCCCAAATATGGCTAAGCACATTAATTTCATATGTTCTGAGTACCTGGCTAGCTGCTGTTGATAAATATGGCATAGGAAATGGGAAAAAAATAGCAAAAATATCATGAGATGCCAACAAAAGCATTTGATAGTGTGGGCTGGAGCTACTTTTTAGGAAACACTTAGAAAACGTGGATTCCCAGAAAAATGGATGCAACTAATTAAAAGAATCTATGAAGGGGTTCACAGCAGAAAAAAAAATAAATAAAAGCTAGGTTATCAGGGCCAGTACCAATAAGCATGAAACATGGATGTCCAGTGTCCCTGCTACTGTTTGTTCATTGTATATACAGAACCTCTGGCAGAAATAAGACAGAATAGCAGTATTAGAAGCTGTAAGTGGGGTACTGGGGAAAGGAATTTCTCATTATATGTAGATGATGTATTACTTACATTAACAAGCCACAGGACAGCTAAGGAGAAATTATGGGATATTGTGCAGAAGTTTGGGAAAAGATCAGGGTAAAAACTAAATAAAAAAACAAAGGTTTTGATGGCGAATACAAAGATGGAGGACGAAGGAAGCAGGAATAGAAAGAATGATAGCAGAAGAGAAGTACTACCTAGGAATAACATCTGGTGGGACAGTGGAGGGGACACTAAAAAAATATGAAAATAAGGAAATGGAAAACAATAACGTCAGATATGGCACAATACTGTACCAGCTTAAAGAACTCAGGAGACAGCAAGTACAAACCCAAGGATTTTATTAATTCACACTTAAAAAGAAAAAAAAAACAGTTAACACTTTCATCCTTTCTAACATACAGAACTTCAGCAGAACTGGTAACTAACAGGCTAGCAGTTCTTATATAACATTGCATCATAGCAAAATGGTGGTTTTAAAGCTGCAACATCCATTGAAAGCAATCTGTGTACACTCATACTAAAAATTCATCATACATCACCATACCAAAATATAAGAGCAAGACAGCATAAAATAGTTACAAATATTGGGTGAAGATACTCCATATCTCACAGTATTTACAAACTACAATACAATTCATAAGGCTTAAAGAAGAAATGAAAAGGGCAGGGAAAAGGAAGAAAATAAAAGAGGAAAAGGGAGGAAAAAAGAAGTAAAGGGAAATAGAGGAATAAAAGTTAAAAAGAAGGATGAATGGGGAAAGAGAGAAAAGTGTGAAATAAGGAGAAAGAAAGAGAAAGAGTATTTTTTTTATAAAATGATGTCAAACAACCACCAGAGCAGACACAGCTCTAAAGTCTTGTTCTATAAATGTTTCGTCGATGATGTGTTTGCACTTTGGAATGGCAGTAGGATGGAGTTAAATGACTTTATAAATTACTTAGACTCTGCCACTAGTTTACCTAAAGTTTAAACTCACTTTCTCTAAAGATAGGATTCATTTTTTATATATTGACATGACTATAACAGATAATGTAATTTAAACTAACGTTTATAGAACGGAAATTACTGCTAACAAATATACCCATAGATTTAGCATGCATCCTCCCCATACTTTCAAAATGATAGTGAAGAGCCAGTTATTGTGAGCAAGTAGGCTTAAGACAGAGGATAACATATGCATTAAGCAAATGGATGACTTGCTAGAGAACTTTAGGGAAAGTGGACATAGCAGTAGATGTTTGATGCAAAATGTCAAATGATAAGTGATGGAGAATGTTCAGCAAGACCTTTTTTCAGAAAAATCAACTTCTTATGGTAGAAGTGCACACAATACAAATAGGCAGGGTGTTTTACACTATGTCACAATATTCAATAGAAGGATGAATGAAGTTATGAAGATAATTAGAAAGAACTGGGCCATACTGGAATCTGTGCCAGAGTTGAGACAATATATAGGCGAGAAACCGAATTTTGCTTACAGAAACTGTTCTAATCTTAAGAGAAGATTATGTTATAAGGACTTTCCTAGTGATCAAAGTAAGTATATTGGAACAAAGATTGGAACATGTCCATGTTTCAATTGTGTGACCTGTAAATATATTATTTCTGATATTTTTTTTATACACCTAAAAATAAATAGAAAATTTACTATTGATTGTTTTGCAACATGCAGTACAAGTATTGTCTATCTCGCCACCTGTGTAAAATGCTTTGCATTTTTTATAGGAAAATGTGCACAAAAATTAAAAAACATATTATAGAACATTGCTTGGAAATACGTAGGCAAATTATTACTAATGCTTTAGCCTGTCATATTTTGAAAATGAGCACATGACATGAGTTTATGTTTAGGGTTATTCAAATAATACAGAGAAATGTGAGAGTTGGACTCTTAAACAATAAACTGGAGCTCTGTGAATGTAGTTGGATTACTCAAATGCATTCAGACTCACTACCTGGAATTAATGCTATGGTTAGCATTAAACCAGTATTACAACTAAAACAGAATTATTTACATTGAGTTTATGATTTTACAGCTGATAGATGTTTAATTAAGATGTGCATTGCTACATTATATTTAGTTGTGCATTGTTACATTGTATAAATTTTTAGTTGTATGTTTTTAAAAACTTTAATGGATGACTGTGAATGTATTCGATTAGTAGGCTATGTCATGTGATTAGTTTAAATTTTATATTAAGTGATTGTGTTTATTTTTTCAGTTTGATGAAATTTCACCAAGGAAGAGTTTATTTTTCCCAAAAGCTTTGCTGTTTTCTGATATTTATTTTCATTAAATTCTAACTACTAGTTTTTCCATGGTTGAGAGTATTTGTTTTGATGTTACATTTGTGTCACAGACTCGGTTAACCTTAGATTTGGTTCTTTGTTTTCATATGCTATATGGTTATCATGTCACCACTTGGCTTTGCAGTTGTGTCCCTACTGCCTCCTATACCACTCTACCTTAAATGCATTTCTCCTACACTAACTTTCACAAGTTATATTCTGTTTATATATGCATCATTACATCAAAAAATAGATCAGAACACAAGACTCATGACCATGTAGGATAGCCACATACCTTCTTTCTCTTGTTGCAACTGTGCTCTTGAGATTGTGCTGAACATCCCCTAGGACTCACACTCAGCAAGCAAGCACCACTTCTGCGTGTACTTCCCTGGCCTAGTCCTATACATTCTTCTCACAGTCCCTGCTTTGTCTGCAGCTGGGATATTTAATGAGCTGCTAATCGTGCAAACCTGCCTGGCTGTATTCATTGGTAAAGAGCATTGGGATTTATTGCACACTCACAGCAAAGACAGGAGGGCTGGCCTAGATCTGGGCTGTAATGTTTCTGAATCCCCAGCTGTGTCACTTGGTATGCTCATCTAGATTTCAAACAGAAGGCACTGTAGCCATCAACTTATTACAGTTGGATCCACTCCCCCACCCCAGCCCTTCAGTTGATGAGCAAAACATGGCCATTTCTTCTACTGGCATGACCTCCCTCCTTCTCTCCTGCCCAGCCATTCAAGTCCCATTTCTGTGCCCTGCCCCCACCGTCCTTCCACATTTTTATGAAAACAAATATTTCTCCTTTTAAACTGTAATCATCTGCTTGCTTCAAATGTAGAAAACAGTTGCTGCAGTTTAAACCCTGCCTGCAAGGAGGACTACAGTGCTCAGGTTTTAGTTAAAAAAAAAATTATTCTTAACCTGTAGCTTGTTACAATGTAGACCACCAGTTTAGACCACACACAGAGTATTATAGCACTCAGGTTTGAGTGCAAATGCAATACTGCCTTTTAAAAGCTGGTATTGTATTAAAGACATACGTCTGGAGTGTTTCTCCCTGGGCCTCCACTGAAAACAGGCTTTGTCCTAGTTGGACTTTCCTGGTCAACAAATGTTAAATAAATTAAGAGCGAGATACGGATTGGCTGATTGCACCCCCCCCCCCCCAACACTTTGAATCCATGGCAGTTGCCCCTTTTGCCTCACCCTAGGTAAGCTACTGATTTCAAATACTCATTCTGCTGGGTGTTAAACAGAAGTTCTCTGTGTTTTGGTTAAGAAAATTACATCTTCAAATGTTAATGACATTCCATATTCATGTAAAACAAAACTCGTCTCCATTTATTACAAAAATGGATCTCAAATTATGCTTACATTTGTCATGTCTACTTTATCTCAAAATTATGTTAGGATTTTTATTCTTTTCCAGAGTCAGCTTGTTTTTTCTGGTTTTGATTCTCAGAGTAGCTTTTATTAGTTAATCACCTGTACTCCTAATTTAAAACATCTTTTGTTCCCATTGAATGGCTCCACTCTATGTAAGAACCTTTTAAGTTTTATACCATTTACTGACAAACAGAAAGGGTATTAAGCTAAAGCAAATGTAATCATTTCCAAATGCAAGTATGACAGACTGAGTAAAATCTGAAGTTGTATTTTAGTAAACCATATAGAAAGTTTTATTAAGATGGATTAAATTTGATTTTTATACTAAACACTGTGCAGAAAACTACAAGTAAATCTTGCAGCAATGTGAATTTCAGTGAACATGGCTTCAAAATTGTTCGCACATTTGCTGCGCTTTAAGTTCGCTGTTCCTTGAAATACTACTTACGTGGATTCCTCTCACCCCAAAAAGTATGTAACTGTAGAAACAGGAAATCTTACATTCGGGTTGAAGAAAAACAGGAAATACTGCCTGGCACTCATTTCTACGTATACAGAGAGAGAGAGAAAGAAGGACAATTTATGTTCTGCCTTGGTTCTGTGTGCACAGGTGGACTACATTTTGGACAGAGCTTACACTGGATTTTTGTTGTCTATAACATTGTGCAACTGCTGCTTGGATTTGCATACCGGTGGTATATTATATAGGAACTAAGTAATCTTTTAATTAATGGCAGTGGAATGTCTAGAAAATTTACAGTGTTCCTATGTATCTGTTAGTTTAAATGTGTTTTCCTTGTGTAAGTTTATAGCTGCTTGCATAATTGATTTTACACAGTCCATTGCTTAATTTCTTTATTTCAAAAGTTTGTGGTTGATAGTTTATGAATGCGCTTAAAGGTATGTGTATTGAACTGGTGTGAACTTCAATAGTTATTACTTAGGATGTCGCTACTATACTGATATTAAATGGTTGGCTTGTTTAATTGTATTTTTGGTGTGATTGGTTGCAGTGTTACTGAAAAGACGGTGAAGATGCATTAGTAGTGGAGAAATATTATTAGCTGCTCCTGGAAATTACTGTGCATGTGTGTGTTTTTCCATGTGCATGCGCATGCATGTTTGTATGCATATGAGTCTGTGTGTGTGTGTGTGTGTGTGTGTGTGTGTGTGTGTGTGTGTGTGTCTGTGTGTGTGTGTGTGTGTCTGTGTGTCTGTGTTTGGGTGTATGCCATTCTGCTGAAATAGTTTTGGACAGGCTTTCAGTTACTGTTGGTAAGATACAGTGGCGGCTGGTGACTTCAAATTAAAGGGGGGCTGTAGGAGACAGCTGAATGGGTGGGGGTCAGTGGGAAGGGGTGTGGTCAACTAGAAAGGGGTGCAGCTATGCTCAAAACCACAACAACTGGAACTTTAATTAAATATGCTGCTGTGTGAGCCAAACCATCATTATGAGAGTTCAATTAAGACAAAATGAAGTATAGAAGAAAAAAATATTTCAATGCATTGGCTACATGACGACTTAATATCTATATGGAAACATTGTGCGGCATGAAAAAATAAATTACTTTTTAAATACATTACTGGAATGCCAGTGAAAATCTAGTATAAATAAAAACAAGCAGCACTCAACTCAAACCACTTCTCCTTGCACTGCAGTTCTAATTATAATTTATATTCAGCTTTATAAAATTACCAAGTTACATGCTGAAAGTAACAATTTCTGTGATACCCCCACTTGTAAAAATGTTTCTTATCCAAAAAAGACCTGCTGCCTGACAACAACTATCTACTTTTTTCATGGGGAAGGCATGATTAAAGTAAAAAATGAACAGCAAACAAGAAACAAGTTCAAGATAAATTGCTTAAAGGATCACTGCACAATTTATGGACCACACATGATAGATTGGCATTCTGTTTAGTTTACGGGTAAAGCCTGCAAAGATGTCTGCAAGTCTCCAACAAATGTAATGAGCTGCTGAAAATAATGTAATCCTGTCCTTTATTACAAATACTGTCATATGCATTTCAGTACTTAAGGCTTATACGTTATCTAGTTATGTAAATATTCTCTGCATGGCAACAACAAAAAGGCTTTCAATGTTGGTAATTCTTTAACAGTATGCTTATTAAAGCTTACTTGCATCTTACAATCTCCAACAAGCTTACCTGATGGTCATTAAAGCATTGCTACTTAAACACAGAGCAACAGGGCACTGTGACAACATGCATTTTCTGAATAATAAGAAGCATAAATCAGCAGTATAAAAATATGACAGAAAACCAGAACATTCTGCAAAATCAAGGACAGATGAAAAGCCACAGTCGTACTTGTGGTCTACCTTGGATGGGGGAATACTCTGCACACTTACACTGCATAACTGCTCCTTGTCTTGCTTGGACACATCCAGAGCCACTACAATGTTGATTGGGGTGCAACAAGTATGTCACAATTTGAAATGTATCTGGCTGACGGTGATAGCTGTGGCACTCATACCTCTCAACATCAGAGCAAGAAATCTGGACAAAGCCATACACAGAAGTGGGACACAGGCCCAAAAATAAAGACAATTTTTAAATATTGCTCTTATAAACTTAGAAAGATAATAGAATAGTGGTAGGTCTTGCATTAGTATGAATTTTCTGAAGGGTATGAAATCTGAAACTCAAATGTCTGCCATTATTTTCTAACTTCAATCTTTAATGATTTGCCACTAGTTTGTCAGAAAACCACAATTTTATGAAAACAGACCAAAAATGTGATGCGAAAATATAAAATTGCCACACAATACAGCTAGGAACCTGTCAAAGAAGGGACACCTTTTCAGTACTGGTACTGTTAACTTGAGCAGCTGACAAAATAAGAGCATCTGCATGCATTTCTGAAATAAAAGTAATCTACAACTCTGATCATTACAGTTATTTATAATTGTAAACCCTCCACGTTTTCTTCCAAAATTGCCATTTTGCTGAGGGATTATTAGGGGGAGAGCAACATTTTGAGCCAAAAATTGGGGCCAGTTGAGAGGTTTGGATATTCCTAATTCTATAAAGTGATTTGCACGTACCTCTCAACCTCTTAATGCAGGAAATATGGACAAGGCCAAATATATTGGGGAAGATACAAACAGTACTAAAAATTATTCTTGTATAAACTTAAGACAGTTAGAATAACAGGTCTTGGTTTAGCATGCATTTTTAAGAAGATTATGATGTCTGAAACTCAGTGTCTGGCATTATTTAGTGACTTCATTCCTAAATGATTTGCCAGAAAACCGCAAATTTTATGAGGAACAAAACAAAAATAAGAAGCAAAAATCTATTCATTCTGCAAAAATTTGGACAGTTGAGAGGTATAGTTCAGTTTGGGCTGTTGAGTTTGCCACCCTTCCCCCCTCACAAAATCATGGTCGAATGGAGCCTCCCCCCTGCAGCCATTCCAATGTCCCATTCCTTGGTTATTTCACCCCATTTACCATAAACACTGAAATGTGCATACTGCTTTACTTCTGCAATGATTTGGATTTCATTTGAAAGTTTTATTTTGCATTTTAGAGCACAAACACTAATAGATATCTGCTAAACAAAGCAATGCAGTCTCATAATGAAATAGACTTAGCATTAAAACTTCTCTGTCTTTGAAACTCACATTTATTGAAACAGCATTGAAACCCACATTCAAAGAAAATACATTTTGCCAGTGGCAGATAAAGATTAACTTTGGGCTCTTTTTAAAACATAGGCCCCTTAAACACGAAACATACACGTGCTCTTTGATACACCTTCCTGATTTATTAAATTATATTCCTTGCACAATACAGTACAGTTGTTAGAGGGCATTTTAAATTTATTGTTTTGAACATTTTTCCAGTAAACAATGAAACAAAATGCATGCACCAATAATGACAAAACTGCCAAATTCAGAACATTTCCATCATAAAAGTCTACTCAAACCTCTACAGTCCACCAGTATCAGTAAATATGCACAATCTCTGAAGAAGTAAAAGTCATCTAAATAATTCCACATTAAAGAAATCTGTAACTAATGAAGAGGTTGCTGCTAGCAAACAACTTTATATGTCATTGTTTCATCTACAAATAAAGTGCCTGTTGCCCTTGAGGAATAAATTGCCTATGCTGCATTAAAAAAAATGATAAGCTAGTAATATCGCAATAGGGAATGGATGGCAAACTGATAACAGGTTCATTGTTAATAGGTATCTTCACCAAAAAGGACTGCAGCATCCATCCCCTTTACAACACAGTACAGTATCAGCAATGCATCTACCTACTGTGGGAGTAGAACCCACAGCCTTCTGCATCAAAAGCAAGTACACTACCTGTTGTGCTATTAACAATGCAAGCATACTCAGCATAAGCAGCACTAAACTTTTGTTCCCCTGCAGCTCTCAGCTCCTTGTAAAATCTACTCGACATTCAGCTGTATCTCTTAACTTTGCAGCACAAGAAATCTGGAAAAAGCCAACATTTATTGGGGGAGACAAAAGCCCCAAAAAACAGGGGCACACTTTAAACATTGCTTGTATAATGTTGGAAAGTTGCTAGAATAAAATGCTGTGTTACCACCGTATATTTCACTGCCAAGTCTTGAACCCAGGGGACCCTGAGCAAAACAGTCAGAGCAACATACCACTATGCCAAATCAGCTGTTTTGTGAAAGAGAGGAAGACTGAAACTTAAATGGCTACCATTTAGTGAATTTGGTTCATCATAGCTGTCAACCTCTTAGCATAAAACACCTGAACAAAGCCAATAATGGGGGAATACAGCCCCCAAACATATGTAGTGAATTCAGTTCTCACCATAGCTCTCAACCTCTTAGCAAACAACACATGGACAAAGCCAGTAATGGAGGAATAAAGTCCCCAAACATATTCAGTGAATTCAGTTCTCACTATAGCTCTTAACCTTAGTACAAAAAGCCTGGGCAAAGCTAATAATGGGGGAATACAGTCCCAAAAATAGGGACAAATTTCAAATATCCATGTTATAAACTTAGAAAATTGCTAGAATAAAAGATTTTGTGTTACCATGTACTTTCTGAAGAATATGAAGTCTGAAATTCAAATGCCTGTTATTTTTATTTATTTAGCATTTGTTAACCAGGAAAGTCTGACTTGGAACAAAAACCAATTTTCAGCAGAGGCCCAGGGAGAAACACTCCAGACACATGTCTTTGTAAGATGGAAGGACATGCAGACTCCACACAGAAGGCACCTCAGCCAAGAATCAAACCAGAGAACTTGTAGCTGTCAGGCAGCAATGCAACCAGTGCACTACTGCACTACTGACTTTGCAAAGAAAAACAAACATACAGACACCACAGATTTTATGGGAACAGAACAAATATGATGCAAAAACTGCAAATACTTTACAAATGGTAGTGGGTAGGGAATTCAGGCCCTTGACACCTGCACCCAAGGAACAGGGTTCAAGCCTGAGGTATTCTCTACCCACCACCATGTGTTCACTCTAGCCACCAGTATATAGCAACTGGGGCATTACACACACACACACACACACACACACACACACACACACACACACACACACACACACACACACACACACACACACACACACTGAAGCTCCATTCCCTAAGCTACAAGCTCAAATACATCTAACAAGTTCTTAAATGCATTAAAAAAGCTCTGCTTAATACATGTATGTTTTGGACCGTGTAAGGTCTTAAGAAACAAAAAAAAACCCTGTTCTGTTGTAGAAACACACACACTTGCATAAATACATAAAGCTGAGCTCCATTCTGGAAGCTATAAATACATTAAAAAAGAGCTCTATTCTGTACACACACACACCCCCTTAAAAGCTCCAAATACACTTTGTTCTGTACACACACACATACCGTGACCTACCTTAAATAAAGCTGAGCTCTGTTCTGTAAATTCATAGCTCCAGAAGCTCTGAAATACATTAAAAGAAGCTTTGTACATAAGATAGCTCTAAATACATTAAAAAGCTCTGCTGATGCTCCGTAAGCTGCAAGCACAATCTCAAATACATCAAGCAAGTTCTGTTCTGAGAGCTGACACACATGCTCCGTAAATACATAAAAAAGCTCCTTAAATACATTAAAAAAAGCTCTGCTTAATACATGTATGTTCTGTACCGCACAAGCTCTGTAAGATCTTAAGAAACAAAAATAATCTCTGTTCTGTTGTAGAAACACACTCCAGTCCCATTGAAAGCTTACCTGAGGGGATCTCTCTTCTGTCTGCTGCCTTGTGTTACACATTCCCCATGAATAATTCACTTCCTGTGAGAGCTGATGAATATAATTCCTGCGAGAGCAGACTGGATTATCCACCCTGCAGACATTGCAGTCTGGTCCCCTTCCAGTCTATGCTGTAGTAACTGCATAGACTTCTGGGCATCTCTGTAGTCTGATGCCTTCTTCCTCATTAAACCAGTCCGGATTCATCAGCATGCATGTGTAGAGTTCGAGAATTTTTTTTATTTTATTTTTTATTTTTGTTTTTCTTACAGCTGGGGGGGGGGGCTGCAGTCCTGCAGTCCAATAGCATGAGCCGCCCTAGGTTCAGAGGTGGAAGCCAGGTGGGTAACATCATAGGGAATCAGTGATTATAACTTTGCTCTCAAGCCGACCAGTGTTAAGTTTATTTGGATATGGCAGATGGTTATCCTTTCAGGTAACAATGCACATTTGTCATACATTCTGAAGGGTAATCACTTCTCACATATTATTTATTGGTCAGTGGTGTGAATCATGAAATGATTGATCCTGACCATCATCATACCTATCAACTTCTTAGAACAAGAAATCTGGACAAAGCCATAAATTATGGGGGACAAATGGTCAAGATAGGGACACTTTTCAAATATTGCTCTTATAAACTTAGAAATTTGATAGAATAACAGGTTTTGCATTAGCATGAATTTTCTGAAGGGTAAGAAGTCTGAAACTCAAATGTCTGTCATTATTTTTCTGACTTCAGTCTTCGATGGTTTGCCAATGATTTGCCAGAAAAATCACAATTTTATGAGAAGCAGACCAAAAATATGAGGCAAAAATCTGGACATTCTGCAAAAATCTGTACAGTTGAGAGGTATAATGCATCGTTTATTAATTGGTGGCATTAGTGAGATTATATGCCTGTTTCTCACAAATTAAAGAAATATCAGTGGTGCAGATTGAAAACTTAACTTAGATCACATCTTTCAAAATATGTATATTATAAATGCAGCTGATAAGAAAACTGTGACTTATTTAACGATAAGAAACATTGTCCATGCTCCTACCTTACTTCTGATTCTAAGATTGATTTAAACATTCTGGAGAGTTACAAAATTCTTGAGCTATTCAATTATTCATATCCATACGAGAACAAACTCATCTCCTTTTTTCATATGCATGCATCCTAGTCCAAGTAGTTATCCCTACTATTAGAGATTGTACATATGACCACAGATTTTTTCATGCTGTTTGGCAATAACCTACACTTAGATTATCAAGCTGACAGACCTGTGTATTTTTAGGTTGAATCCCTATATACTCGAAGATTTAGAAGTGGTTAAGTTAAACAAAGATCAACTGGGTATTTTATTACATAACCTGAATGATTTCTCTATAAACTCAGTAGATAGATGGGTCCCTTTTTGAAAGCTTTGCTTCATGGATTTTTAAATAGTAATGTTTCTTTCTGTATGGAATCCAGAATCCAGACTATCTAAAGAACCTTTATTAAATAATGAATTTTGAACCCTGGAAAGATTACAGCTTTGGGATTACTCTGATGATAGAGAGGATGAAACTAAATCCTATATTTACAAATTTAACTCATTTTTAACCATCTGTATTAAATTACAGTTGCAATAGTTACATAGATACACATTCATTAATAGAAAATAAAACACACCATAGTAATATTTTTCACTGATTTCATGCAGTATATGCATGTTTTCTTTTTAACAATCATTGATTCCAACACTACATCTTCGTCTTCTTTTGGCTTTTCCCAGTTAGGGGTTGCCACAGCAGATCATCTGTCTGCTCATGATTGGCAGTGGAGTTTTACGGTGTCGAGTTACCAGCCCGGCACCCAACCTTCCACAGAAGGCACACACATGCATGCACTCATGTCTAGGTCCAATTTAGAGTATCCAATCCACCTACAGCATGTCTTTGGAATGTGGGAGGAAACCCATGTGACCACAGGAAGGAGATACAGACTCGTCAGAAGGCACTCCAGCCGAGGATCAAACCTGACAACCTCTTGCTGTTAGGCAGTAACACTAACCGCTGCACCACCGCGGCCGCCCTAATGTATAGGCGAAAATATCTGAAGAATAAAAAGATATCCCATTTTGTGTATTGCAGACGTGCAGATTAAAACCTGATAACACAGAGGCATCCAGTAGTTTCATTCCTCACTTCGGAAGTGATTCCAACATTACATAAACTATTCAAATCCTGCCATTCCTTAAACCTCACTCCTTCCTCTGAACATTATTCTGCATGTATTTTTTCTACACAATCTATTTATTTCTACGTACTTCACTCCTTCCCTGTTATACTTAGATGCCATTATCTTAGGTTTATTGAGCATATTTGGTTAGGTACTCTGAACAAGCTCAGTCTCCTTTGGAGTCCGTGGGCAAAATTATTAACATTTATAATCCATGAAACTTTATTTGTTTCAGTTGATAAAAATGAGAACATTTATACCAACATACCTGACTAAGTGTATGCTTTTTTCAAATTTATTCTTAGACATTTATTACCTCCCTACAGTAGGTTCTAATTATAATTTTATCAATAGTTTTCTAGCTTTAAGTATGTTAGGGTATTGTTGCTGATCACAAAAAGTTTAGAAATTAACATTTCTGTTGAAGTCTAATCTGCAGTTAAGCATTTGCAAATTAATAAACCTTAAGGATCTGATAATTTATTTGTGATATTCCATTAAACTTTCTCATTTAGTATTTCTAAAGTTCTGTTAAAATTGTATTATTATTTAAAGGAATGGGATTTCATTGAAAGTTATCTTAATCAGTCTAAATCAGTTCTTGTGCCCAAACAAAATGTTTATCCATCAGATATGAAAAATGACAGGCATAATGCCTTAGGTAACTATGATAAAACTTTGATGCTATACTTGTCAGTTGACTTAACTTAATAATTATTTAAGTCATTTCTGCTTTCTCCTCTGGTTTCACTCAGGGAAGGCAAATGCAATATCAAATGCTAACTCTCAAATTGTTAATGATATCCAACCAGGAGAAAAAATACCCTAATTTCACATTTTCATAGAAGGTTCTACGACCTTCTTAATGTTTTATTTGAGATACATGAGAGATATGTTTTTATCAATATTTACAAAAAGATATTATACAACCCCCCATTAATATTCCAAACCGTGCACGCTGATTGGTCAGCGTGCACGTTGTAAATCAGAGTTATAGTAATGGAAAAAGGTCCGGTCGCCCAGAATACAGCAAAATGATTTTTTTTTTTTCAAAAGTATAAGGCATGGCCAGAGCAATAAACATTAATGAACTATCGGTATCTATGTGAAGACTTCAGTCAAAAGTTATGTTTATGGTTTTTTGTTTATACTAATTTATTTAAGGTCATGTGTTTTGCAAAATGTATCAGAACTTCATATAATAGACTAACAGTTCCTAAACATGGTTATCTTAAAATTCCCAAATTGTATTTTTATTTCACTAGAGCATATACCCAATCACCAGAGTATATAATATAATACACATTTCTTCATATTCCCAATGGGAACACATGGTCAGCATTATGGGTACACTTATGGTCCAAGAACTTGACAGCTCAGGACATTTTCCGAACTGTTCAACATTTGTTTCTAAAGATAGATTAGGTAAACTCTATATGCTTACAGCATTAAGAAAATGTTTTGGAAATCTAAAATATATTTTAAGGTTTTGAACTTGATGATGTTTTGTTTTATGTCAGTCAATTTCCAATAGTTCCATATTTTTGTTACAAAATCAGGTGATTATATCTATTTTTGTTTAGTAAATACTGTAAAACTTCATGGCCTATTACAATTTCCTAATGTTTGTGGTCACCATTGTTGTCTGAATGGGACTCTGTGTGTGTGTGTGTGTGTGTGTGTGTGTGTGTGTGTGTGCACATGCACACACATACCACACATACACACATACACACACACTTGTAATGCAAAATGTTGAATGGTCATTGGATCGACATGCCTGAACTACTGCATGAAATGCTGGGTACACAATATTCTGAACATACATAGGCTTGACTTCTATGTATTTGACTGGTAATGTGAATGGAATATTGTGCATGGCTGTATTCAGTTAAGTAAAATATCTGTGGGGAGGTTGAGTTTTTATGTTTAGAGATAATTTATCACAGAAAGTCACCACCACTGTGGTTTCTCAGTGTCTGCTGGCACTTATTCCTTTCTTCAAGAAAATGTCTCCCTTTTTCAACTTTGTATGACCATGGTGTTGGTATATGCAAGTATAGGGATGCATGGGCCTTATCTTCCCATATAGTGAGGTTGGGGAAGTTGCTGTTGCTCAATACAAAATCACTTTCCTTTTACATGGTAAGGGTATTTAGTGCATATTCAGTTTTTATGTGTGTTGGTATTTTGTGTGATCAGTTTTATGTGCTTAGGATTTTTTGTTTGATCTTTTGTGGTTTGGGCTTTTTTTGGGGGGATTTTCATGATATAATCCCATATATGTATATATATATATATATATATATATATATATGGGTCTATGTTATAAAATAAAAAAAACACGTTATCGAATCCGGATTTCACATACACACATTATCGAAACTACCAATTATCGAAAGTGTAGTTGAGCGAAACTCATATGATTGACAAGCACATCAGCCTATAACACACTTACATAGACTTACATAGACTACTTCAAGTAAGTGGAAGGTACGACGATGTACTATGTACCAAATTTAAATATGGTGAATGTAGAGGAACTACCTCCCGGAGTGCTAGTGTGTGTCACAGAAAGGTAAAAGCTATTAATTATAGATGGGTACACGTACAACCTGGAGAAGTCCACTAAATGTAAGAATTACTGGTGTTGTACCCGAAGGTTAACTCACAAATGTAAAGGTCGAGCAATAACTGTCTGTGTCACATCTGGTGAAGAACTACTAAAATCTGTTACTCGTGATCATTCAGGGGATCCAGTACAAGTAGAAAAATATGTTGCATCTCATAACTTAAAACAAAGGGCAATGCTTTCTCAGGACTCCTCATTGCATCATTGTGGATGATGCCATAGCATCATGCTCGATAGAATACGCACCTAGTCTACCAAATAGACGTGCGTTACTACAGCAAGTCAATAGGTCTCGACGAAAATGTAGAGGAAAAGTTTTGGATAGTGATTTAACACTGCCTAATTTAAATGTTTTGGATTGGCAGTTAAAGGAATGCATATTTATTCAAAAACGAGTAAGCGATAATAGTAATGACACAATTGTAAATGTGTTTACCACTAAAAAAGGGTTACATGATTTAGCTGTTTCTCAGGTTTGGTTGATGGACGGTACTTATTTTGTTAGAGGGAATGCTTGCCGTCAGTTGTACAGTATACATGCAATAATAAAGTGTGGAGCTTATTCAAAAATTGTGCCATTGGTGTACTGTCTCATGAGCAAAAAGAGTTTAAAAGTGTACAATCTAATGTGGCATTCCATTTTTGCACTACAATAAGGCAATGGGTTAAGTTATTCAGTTAGTTACATTTTATGTGACTTTGAGGTTGCTGCAATAAAAAGTATTGCAATAAATGTCTCTAATGTCACTTGCAAAGGATGTTTCTTCCATTTTGGAAGAAATCTGTGGAGAAAGGTACAAAACTTAGGTTTGGGTGCATTGTATAATAGCAATATATCATTCCAACTGTCGATGAAGAAATTAGCTGCCTTAGCATTTTTGCAGGAGACAGATGTGACATCTACATTTTTGGAGCTGAAGAATAGTTTCCCTATCAAAGGTAAAGAATTGTTAAAGTATTTTGAGGAGTGGTATGTTTTGGGGAAGCCGAGATCTTTTGCTACCGGATCTAGTGCACAGATCAGGTTTCTGCCATTATTTGCTATTACGTTTTGGAATATCTCAGTACTGAATGAATTGTTTTTACCAAGAACACAAAATGCAGTCGAAGCATGGCATCAACACTTAAAGTGTCTGACGGGGAAGCATGTCTCAGATCTTCACAGTATAATGTCTGCTATAACCAGAGAACAGAATAGAGTTGACGAAATATGTGTAAGGATGTCTGTAGCCTGCCCACCTTCTCCTAAGAAGTGGGCTTCATTGTGTCGTCAAAAACAGTTTGAAACTATATTTTCTCACAAAGATGAGTATTCTAATATAGATTACAATTGCACTATTCCACATTTGTTGAAGATGTAAAGTGCAGGTTTTGTTTACAGATGGAAGTGCGGTATTGCACATTTGTTGAAGATGTAAAGTGCAGGTTTTGTTTACAGATGGAAGAGCGAGTTATGTGTATTACGTTTCCTTTTGTATGTTTTTCGTGGAAGATCTTTTATCACTGTTCGCACATATGATTTAAGTACTATTTCAGTTGGATTACAAGTGTGGTGGCACTACTCAGTTTGATTATAAGTGTGGAAGCACTACGGTGGTTCAATCACATTCGATGTGGTTAAATTCAATGTTGTGTACTTTGCTGTTATGTGGTTTCGATAATTGGCAGTTTTGATAATGTGTGCATGTGAAATCATATATCTGCTGTATGTCAGTTTAGCAGCTAAAGGGAGTTTTTTTAGCTGACCCATATTGGATAAATCAGCTGAAACAGTTTAAATTCAGTTTGACTGGGAGATTTTAGAGTTTCCTACATCATTACTCTTTCAATACATTTAAAAAACTCCATTTGTGGTTTATCGTAACTCATATTTTCACCCCTTTAGAACTCTTTTCTTCCATTTTCCATGTGCTAAATGATTTCTGTAAAATTTGTATTTCATTTGAGAAGGAAATTTGTCATATTTCTTATGACTGCAAGAAGGCAACTCCATTATGGGCTTACAGTATCTTAATAACAGACTTTCTGCAAAACCTCTTGCATATAACAGATTAGATTGGCTATAGTTTCTGCTAGGAATTCTGGATAGAGTTAATACTTCACTGCAGTTATGCAGGCTTCTCTTAAGGTATTTCATTGAATCACTTTCAGTTGTTGTCAGTTTTTTAAAAGCGTTAAATTTGTTGACAAGTTTAAATAACAATGTACCAGTCATAAACAATCAGAAATAAGCATTGTTGATTTTGCTTGATCGGTTTTCTTATTCTCTCCAGGTCATCTAATGGATTATTATTTTATGCTACACTTTGTTGTCAGTGTTGACAGGTTGTATATATTAGTTTGTTTTTCCTTCATTGTTTGTATGTACATTGATTAAAAATACAAATAAAGAAACTAAAATAAACATTTTACCTCTACAGCATATGCAATACTTTTAAAGGTTGTTTAGACTGTAGGCTTACGGTAGTCTGATGAAACAGTTTCATGCTCAGTATGAAAAAATGAAATGCTCTGTACTTTGAGAAGAACATTGTGAGCCTTTTTTAAAAAAAAAAAGAAAAAATGGTTATATGCTCCGAACAGGTACTGCCATGAGGGATCAAGGCAATCCGCACTAAAAGCAGGCTGATGTAATATGAAAATAAAATGGAGAAAAGACCAGTCCCAATGATATCTTCTAATATCTGAATGGAAATCTTTAAACAATAAGCACTTTCATCTCATTCAATCAATCATTTCATTGGGAGGTTGGCATAGTGGTTAAGGTGTCCTCCTTATAGACACAAGGTGCAAGGTTTAATTCTCACATGGGGTAATTGGCTGGCTTTGGAATGGTCCATAAAGGGAGTTAGCCTGGTACTAATTTTTGAACTTATGGAGGGAGGTTGCATAATGGTTAAGATGTTTACCTTACAGACACAAGATGCAAGGCTTGATTCTGACACTGGGTAACTGGCTAGGCTTAAAATGGCCCACAAGGGCAGTTAGCCTAGTACTAATCTGATCTCTTAACCTATTCACCGATAAGTATGATGAAGTCTGTTATAACTTTTGGAAATGAGACGAAAGCTCTTACCAATTAAAATTTGTTTCATAATAAATCAATGTATTTTATAGTAAATTTTGGTGACTTATATGCAGATTATGAGGAAGTTTTTGTCCCATTGATGCTTGCTGTAAGGGAATGGTTTCACAATGTTGCTTGTTGTAATGGAATGGTTTCCCATCCTTGCTTGTTGTAAGGGAATGGTTTCCCATTGTTGCTTTTAGTAACAGAATGGTTTCCCATCCTTGCTTGTTGTAAGGGAATGGTTTCCCATTGTTGCTTGGTGTAAGGGTTTTAGGCTCACTTACAGATGACAGTCTTAGCATGTTTATACCCCTGTCTCTTTAGGCCCTACAACGTATCCAATGACTCCCCTACGTTCACCCAACTAACCCATTTATTCTACCCCTTGAGGGATGGTTACCAGGGCCACTGGGGTTAACCAGCCACCTTCAGTGTAGAAGTACCCCTGGATCATCCACTGGCAGCCTAGTAGTCCTACAACATGTTTATTCTATACCTGAGAGGGATAACCAGTACTACCAACATTAAGGTTGTCGGCTGATGTATCCACTGTCAGGACAAGACACCTACAGCCAATTCATTTCCTATGATGGACACACCATGACCATCCCTCAGGAAGAGAAATACAAGTTGGATGGTAGAGAGTGAGTCAGTCTGTAGGTAAGGTTGACCTCCTAACCTTTGGAGCTTTGTAAGTAGACCTCCTAAAGAAAAACATACTGTTAAAGTCCTTCCTAAAGCACACCTAATTTGAACAGTAAATTTCTATGGCTGCTGTAGTGTTTTCTATCACTCTATGAACATTGCCGTCAGTGGCTGGAATTCTTAAATGGATTATGCATTGTACAAATAAACCAAACATGTGCTTTGTGTAGCTCTAAACATGTGGACTGTGATTCAGAGACATACTTTCTACTGAAACATGATGTCATACAACAGGGAGTTTCATTGGGAAACCTATTAGTGAATAGGTATGCAGAATAGTTCTCCACTAATGCGGTGCACGCCTCTTGACTGGCCAGCATGTGTAGGACAAGGGTTAGATACATGTTAAACCATTTGGAGGCACAACTTATAAGGGCAGGTAGGGGTGGTATATATTTGCTTAGGAAGTTTGGTGAGTTGGAAATTGCTGTGGCATAACTGGTGACACTCACCTTAATCTACCCATTGTGCAAAAGTTGTCTCACCATTTTCTGAGCAGCAAAACCTTATGTTGCATAGCATAAAAGACCCTCCATTAGTTAATAAACAGGTAATTAGATGGAAATGTACTTGTCTTCATGAAAGCCTTCTACACTATGTTAGGCATAGTGTAAATGAACAATGCAGAATAGTACTTTCTGTCTATGTACACAGCATGATACCTGAAGGGAAGATGGGACATGGCCTACCTGTTGAAGAAGGCATGCTAGATAATTCACAACCATGGGGGTGAGGTGGTTGCCTCTTCAGGTTCTTCCCTACTACTGGGAACATGATAAAAGGTAAGGAACTGAGATAGGAGTATGTCCTGTTTATATAGCACTGTATCAGCAGGCTTAGTGACTGTGCAGAACATATTACACAGGTGTTCTTTATGCCACCAAGGCAAAATTTTGATTTATGCTGGAAGCATTATGCAACCTAATCCTCAGAGAATTCACTGTGTAAAGTGCTGGCTTTGCTTTGCAAAATTTAGAATTCCAACAAGGATCGATAAGTGAAAAAAAAAAAACAGAAATGTAATGTCACTTCTTCTGATATATATGAATATGGGTCTACTTCATAACACTGAAATTTCATAATGTTGAATTTCATAACATTGAGACCAAAACATCTAAATCCCAAAACACTGAAAACCCAAAACACTGAAAACTCAGAACATTGAAAGTGTGCTTCATAACATTGAAAACTACAATGCATGTGTAAATAACATCCTCTCCACCTATAATGACACCTAACTAACAAACACACTTTCTACTACATTTCTGCAGGGGGGCAAGCTCCCCTGCACCCCCTCATGTGGGGGTTCTGCACCCACATGCCCCGTAAATTAAATATACCAACTCCAAGATTGCACTACAGTGGGAAAAAGTTAATTTCCTAACCTCACTGTGAGAAAAAGCATACAAAAGTGACAGGTGCCATCCTTAAAATAATAAAGAAGGGGGAAGAGTTGCTAACTGAGAACTTTGATGTATCAGATATTAGCTGAAGCAGCATAAAGATTAGAATCATTCTTGGTGCTGTCTAAAGAGAAACTTGTCATATGGTCACAAGATCATAGATATTAAGAATTACAATGCAAGAAAGTTAAGACCAATTTATACCTTGCCAGTACTCACTCTCAGGATGTGTCAACTGTTTCAGATGGATAAAACAGATCATGCTAAAGGAACAGAGATGAATTGTGGTCAAATGGGGTCCTAGGGAGGGTAATGGATCTGCTCCCCAGTTATGATATCCCGTAATGCCACAAATAACATTACTCCACAACTAACATAAAACACTTTTCAGACCTATAAAATGTGCATGATGTTTCCTTCTTTACTTTTTACAATAATTACAGAGCTGTGGATTTAATTTAAATCTTTTATTTCAAATTTATAACAAAACCTGACAGTCATTTGATATACAAATCAACATACTTGTACTGAAAAAAGATTAGGATTAATGATTAAACAGTATATTTTGAAGCACTAATTAGTGGCTATGTGCACGAATTTAACAGATAAACATGTAATGCATTTTCTAACAACATGGGATAGCCTACTTGGTGCAAGTGTCTGTTTTCAGGGGCAGCCCAGGAGCCTTCAGTGGTGAAATCAATTGATCAGAGTCTCATATCGGATAAACAAAGGCTGGAGAAATCGAATCCTACACTATAGGAAGCAGCTCATTGCCTTATTCTTGTGCACTAAGTGCCTGAAAACTGTTATACCCAAACACAGAGCATTTTATACCCACATTCCTGCAAAAATACGCTAAACTAAAAATGGAAAAATGTATTCATAGTTAAAATATTAACACTAAACTTGTAGACTTCATCATCTCAAGTTTATTCACAGCCAAATGATAAAAACAGTTTCAACAGTCAACAAAACAAGGATCTTACCCAACGGACATGGCTCATAGGATGATGCTGTTGTTTAACTCCTGTTTACTACAATGGGTTCATTCCTTTACACCATAATTACTCTGGATGCATGAACCAAATATTGCACACACAAACACACTTACACACACAGATGTGAGAATCAGTTACAGCCCCTCGGATAACTGTGTACATTTCTAATGTTTGCTTGCAATGAAATGAATGAACAAATACATTAATAATGACCTATACATGTATTTCAACTTACTGCTGTGAGAATCATACAGTGCAACCCATAGCTCCCTCCACACCCAGCCAACCCCTTAGCACAAGAGTCAGAGACAAAGACATTAACTCAGGAACAGATTTTGAATATTGGCCTTATATACTTAGAATGTTGCTAGTATAATTTTTGAAGGGTATGAAGTCTGAAACTCACACATCTGCCATTATGTAATGCAATCTACAATACTAAACCAGAAAGCCACACATTTTATAAGAAACAAACCACAAGTGAGGAAAAAAATCAGACAGTCACAAACTATGCCCTCTGTACACGCACACACATACACACACACACACACACACACACACACACACACACACACACACGCACACACGCACACACGCACACACACAAACACACAGCTATCAATTACACCCACTTGCATCTCTCTACACCTCATATATCTGACTGAGAACCTGTAAATGAATACAATCATATAATGGCCCAGAAATGTATCTTAACTTGTTGCTCCCAAATCCATACAGTGCAACTCACCACAACTCCATTCAAGGATCAGAGACAAACACACAAAATCAGGAATAGATTTTAAACATTTCTCAAATATATCCAACAAGCAGAAGTAAGATGAAGCAATACCAGGCTATCATAAAACCAGCAACAGTTTATTCAGGAAACACACAGGCAAAGGCATAAGAGCTTTCACAGTATTACAACTGTTTCATCAGATACAAAAAATCTAACTAAATCAATGCCCATTGACTAACAAAGTGAAAACAATCAGATGACATCCTAGTAAAACTTTTAAAGATATAACATTTTAAATATATACAGTACTAATAGTAAACATGTATAAAAAAAAGTGAATGTGTATAAAAGGTGGGGGTTGAAAGGGAGTTTCAATGGTACTTTATCATTAAGTCCTGTCCCTGTATCTGCTCTTAATTTAATAATCCATTTGCTTTCTAAGCACTCTGTTTAATTTCTAATATCACCTCCCCTGAGACTTTCCTGCACCATATCTATAACTTGAAACCTAAATACATGCTCTGGGGAAGTGTCTGCTACATGTTTAGCCAATGCATTCCTAACCATAGTATTTCTTATATCATTCAGATGTTCTCTTACCCTTTCTTTCAGGCTTCTATCAATTTTACCTACATAAAATTGACTGCAGGTTTTACACACTGCTAGGTAAACCACATGACTGCTGTTAAAGTTGCCTCCACTGAAAATTTAAAGACCTTGTTCTGGTCTGGCTGAAAAAATTCAGCAGCTTAATCTATATAACTGCAAAAACTGCAGTTATAACAAGGTCTAGCATTATTTTAATTTTTATGAGAATATGAGAATCATGTAATTGTTTCCTGCTATTATACCCCATAAGACACTTGGGGTAACATAGCAGCTGACCTAAAGATTTACTTTTCTTATAAACTATGCTGGGACATTCACCTATTATAGCTTTCAATTCTGTACTTGTGGTCATGACATCCCAATGTTTTTTTTTTAATAATGTCAACTACACCTTTAGAATCCTTAGAATATGTTACTGGTCATGACATCCCAATGTTTTTTTTTTAATAATGTCAACTACACCTTTAGAATCCTTAGAATATGTTACTGGTACCCTGCACCTAAGGTCATCTACCTTATTCACACATGCAGGTGGATTTGAGGAAACATAAGACCTTCCTTCATTCCCTCTTCTTTGTATTACTTCAACTAGCTTATCAGATACTTCTTTTTTATCATATCCTCTTGCTACAAACCTTTCTTCTAGATCTCTGAGATCTTTCTTAAAATTTTCCTCACTAGCATTAACTCGTGATGTTTTATAGCTTGCCTCTACATCACATTATAAAAAAATAAAACGTAGGTGCGTACTAATTCGATGCAAGTAAGTGTTCTTGTAACAGGGTTTTCTATATGTCATAATATCTATTGCCCCATCTTCCTTTACCTTTACTAACACATCCAGAAAACTAACCTCCTGACCTGAACAAGTCATCACAAACTTTAAAAAGCTTGTGCTTGTATTAATATAATTATAAAAATCTGACAATTCCTTAGTAGTGCCTTCCCATATGAAAAACAGGTCATCCCATATGAAAAACAGGTCATCCACAAATCTTCTGTAGAAAATTACATGTTTGCCTAACATACTACCTAATACGTGTTCCATCTCCCATACCACCTAATACATGTTCCATCTCCCATACTACCTAATACATGTTCCATCTCCCATACTACCTAATACATGTTCCATCTCTCATACTACCTAATACATGTTGCATCTCCCATACTACCTAATACATGTTCCATCTCCCATACTACCTAATACATGTTCCATCTCCCATGCTACCTAATACATGTTACATCATCCCTTACTACCTAATACATGTTCCATCTCCCATGCTAACTAATACATGTTCCATCTCCCATACTACCTAATACATGTTCTGTCTCCCATACTATCTAATACATGTTCCATCACCCATACTGCCTAATACATGTTCCATCTCCCATACCGCCTAATACATGTTCCATCTCCATACTACCTAATACATGTTCCATCTCCCATACTATCTAATACATGTCCCATCTCCCATACTACCTAATACATGTTCCATCTCCCATACTATCTAATACATGTTCCATCTCCCATACTACCTAATACATGTTCCATTTCCCATACTACCTAATACATGTTCCATCTCCCATTCTACCTAATACATGTTCCATCTCCCATTCTACCTAATACATGTTCCATCTCCCATACTACCTAATACATGCTCCATCTCCCATACTACCTAATACATGTTCTATATGTACTATAGGTATAGAGTAGATTAAAAAAATGTTTACATGAACATAACTGTTTATCGACTGAGAAGGTTGAAATGCTATGTGATTTTATATAATAATCTCTTCCTTTTTGAAAGGATTACTACCTGCAGATAGATGGTGCAGCTATGGGCACATCATGTGATAATAGCTACGCC
This sequence comes from Protopterus annectens, assembly GCF_019279795.1. NCBI lineage: Eukaryota > Metazoa > Chordata > Ceratodontiformes > Protopteridae > Protopterus > Protopterus annectens. The sequence goes on along the minus strand of NC_056747.1, from coordinate 1,222,436,513 downwards.
AGTCTTATCATGCTAATATGGGAGGTGGAACATGTATTAGGTAGCATGGGAGATGGAACATGTATTAGGTAGCATGGGAGATGGAACATATATTAGGTAGTATGGGAGATGGAACATGTATTAGGTAGCATGGGAGATGGAACATGTATTAGGTAGTATGAGAGATGGAACATGTATTAGGTAGTATGGGAGATGGAACATGTATTAGGTAGCATGGGAGATGGAACATGTATTAGGTAGTAAGGTATGATGTAACATGTATTAGGTAGCATGGGAGATGGAACATGTATTAGGTAGTATGGGAGATGGAACATGTATTAGGTAGCATGGGAGATGGAACATGTATTAGGTAGTAAGGGATGATGTAACATGTATTAGGTAGCATGGGAGATGGAACATGTATTAGGTAGTATGGGAGATGGAACATGTATTTGGTAGCATGGGAGATGGAACATGTATTAAGTAGTATGGGAGATGGAACATGTATTAGGTAGTATGGGAGATGGAACATGTATTAAGTAGTATGAGAGATGGAACATGTATTAGGTAGTATGGGAGATGGAACATGTATTAGGTAGTATGGGAGATGGAACATGTATTAGGTAGTATGAGAGATGGAACATGTATTAGGTAGTATGGGAGATGGAACATGTATTAGTTAGCATGGGAGATGGAACATGTATTAGGTAGTAAGGGATGATGTAACATGTATTAGGTAGCATGGGAGATGGAACATGTATTAGGTAGTATGGGAGATGGAACATGTATTAGGTAGTATGGGAGATGGAACATGTATTAAGTAGTATGGGAGATGGAACATATATTAGGTAGTATGGGAGACGGAACATGTATTAGGTAGTATGGGAGATGGAACATGTATTAGGAAGTATGGGAGATGGAACATGTATTAGGTAGAATGGGAGATGGAATGTTTATTAGGTAGTATGTTAGGCAAACATGTAATTTTCTACAGAAGATTCGTGGATGACCTGTTTTTCATATGGGAAGCCACTACTAAGGAATTGTTAGATTTTTATATTTATATTAATATAAGCACAAGCTTTTTAAAGTTTGTGATGACTTGTTCAGATCGGGAGGTTAGTTTGCTGGATGTGTTAGTGAAGGTAAAGGAAGATGGGGCAATAGATGCTATGACATATAGAAAACCCTGTTACAAGAGCACTTACTTGCATCAAAGTAGAATGCACCCACATTTTACTTTTTATAATGTGATGAAGGAGCAAGCTATAAAATATCACGAGTTAATGCTAGTGAGGAAAATTTTAAGAAAGAACTGAGAGATCTAGAAGAAAGGTTTGTAGCAAGAGGATATGATAAAAAGGAAGTATCTGATAAGCTAGTTGAAGTAATACAAAGAAGCGGGAATGAAGGAAGGCCTTATTTTACCTCAGATCTACCTGCATGTGTGAATAAGGTAGATGACCTTAGGTGCAGGGTACCAGTAACATATTCTAAGGATTCTAAAGGTGTAGTTGACGTTATTAAGAAACATTGGGATGTCATGACCACAAGTACAGAATTGAAAGCTATAATAGGTGAATGTCCCAGCATAGTTTATAAGAAAAGTAAATATTTAGGTCAGCTGCTATGTTACCCCAAGTGTCTTATGGGGTATGATAGCAGGAAGCAATTACATGATTCTCATAAAAATAAAAATAATACTAGACCTTGTTATAACTGCAGTTTTTGCAGTTTTATAGATCAAACTGCTGATTTTGTTCATCCAGACCAGAACAAGGTCTATAACTTTTCAGTGGAGGCAACTTGTAACAGCAGTCATGTGGTTTACCTAGCAGTGTGTAAAACCTGCAGTAAATTTTATGTAGGTAAAATGGATAGAAGACTGAAAGAAAGGGTAAGAGAACACCTGAATGATATAAGAAATACTGTGGTTAGGAATGCATTAGCTAAACATGTAGCAGACACCTCACCAGAGCATGTATTTAGGTTTCAAGTTATAGATATGGTACAGGAAAGTATCAGGGAGGTTTTATTAGAAATGAAGCAAAGTGCTTAGAAAGCAAATGGATTATTAGATTAAAAACAGATACAGGGTCAGAACTTAATGATAAAGCACCATTGAAACCAATGTTAAAAGCATGTCCTCTTTTTAAATAAGAAGGGCATTTTAACAAACTCCCTTTCAAACCCTCACCTTTTATACACATTCACTTTTTTATGCATATTTTTACTATTAGTACTGTATATATTTAAAATGTTATCTCTTTAAGAGTTTTACTAGGATGTCATGTAATTTTTTTTCACTTTGTTATTTAATGGGCATTGAGTTTCTTAGAATTTATGCATCTGATGAAGCAGTTGTAATACTGCAAAAGCGTTTATGCCTTTGCCTGTGCCTGTTTCCGGAATAAACTATTGCTGGTTTTATGATAGCCTGATGTTGCTTTATCTTACTTCTGCTTGTTGGATTTATTTTTTGGTTTGAGAAGCATTCGTTCAGCACACACTGATATTTTTGGACTTTTGCATTTCTCCAATATAAACAGAATAGAATAACTAGCTTTGCACTAGCAAGCATTTTCTGAAGGATAGAAAGTCTGAAACTCACATGCTTATCATTATTTAGTGACTGCAGTCCTCAACAACTTGCCAAAAATCCACATATTTACAAGGAATAGATAAAAATACTTTGTGAAAAAAACACAATTTTTACAAAAAAATAAACCAAAATACCAATCAACTTCTTTGTTCAAGAATTCTGAAGAAAACCAAAAACCATGGAGAGGGGGCAAATTTGGGGTATTATTTTATTGTATCTATTTGTTTACCACATAGTGTTCCTTTTCAGTGTCAACTCATGACTGTCTGGTTAAGTGAATTTCTCAAGCTTACATAGTGCGGAAACAGAATTGGAAATACTAAAGTCCTGTAGTTTTGAATACAAGAAACAGTTCATTAACAGCTTACAGCCTTAAATGCCAGACACTTATAATTCATTTAAAAAGTTAAACACAACAATAAGTGTTGCATGGACATGCATTTTCTGACTGATAAGAGCTATAAAACTTGAATGACAGACATTACTGACTGACTGCAGTTTTCAGTAATTGATCAAGAAAAGGAAGTTAACAAGGGACAGGACATAAACAGACAAAATCAGAGATGTCAAAGGCAGATAAGATGCAGAGACTACTATAATTCACTTTAATTTAAAAGGTATCAGAACATCAGGTTCTATATCAGCATGTATTTTCTGAACAAGAACTATGAAGCTCTAATGACTGACATTTTTGATTGTAAAAATTCTCAGCCATTTATCAGAAAATGAAGACATTAGTACAGATCTGGCAGTTAATGCAGAGGGTTAAGACTCTAAGCTCTTAATAATAAGCTGCAGTCTGTAGTCAAGAATACAGGGTTTGAGTCTGTCTGTCTCTTTTTGCCTACTGTCTCACTCTAAGCAAGTTACTGGGCCTGATTAATGAGCAAGTTATTTCTGAGCTGCTATCATGTACATGTTGCACCACCATGTGACACAATTGCGATCCATTTTGTATTCATTAAACAACTCTACACATCGTGTAGAGCTGCCAAACAATGGTAAACAGCACAGTATGCTAATTAAAGCATAAGCAGCTGAATTACATGCAAATTAAATAATCCAATATGATATGATAATGTAGAGGTGGTGTAGCCCTTGGCTCTGAACACCAAAAACTACTGGAATACAGCCACCATCACACTCAGAAAAAAATGTAACGGTAGGAGCTGATGATCATGACCTCTTGCATGTGTATCTGAAACAGGCTGAAATATTTGCTGTTGATATTGCAGATAGACCCATGTCCAAGGAGGAGAAGAAGGGTGTTCAGACCCTGTTTAACATATCATGGAATTTCATGATATTGAAATAGTAGAGGGATATAGGGATGAAACACTACAGGAGCTTTACAACCTCTGCTTCCCCAACTTTCTACCTATGGGAAATTGAGGGGAACCTACACCAGTGGAAACTAAGGTATGTGTATCACTAAGGATATTAGCAACTGATACATTCCATAGACCCACAGAGGATATACTAGGGGTGTCACAAACCTCAGCTTCCAGAATTTGTTTACCAATATCTCAATTCTATGCTACAACATGAAAGGAAGTACATCTATTTTACATGCACACAAGAAGGGAAAGCAAGAATAATGCAGGAATCCCATGCTGTAGCACACTTCCCTGAAGTCCCGGGGGCCATAGACTGCACTCACATAGAAATAAAATCCCCACCTGGTAAAGAGGGTAGGACATACATCAACAGGAAGGGGATCTGCTCAGTCAACTGCCAAGTTGTCTGTAATGACCAAGAGATCATCCTCACTGTCTGTGCAGACAAGCCAGGCATTTATCACGACTTACACATAAGGCACAAGGTTTACTGGGAGTGATGTTCCACAAAGCCAGCTAGAGAGTAGAGAGTGATACAGGGTATGCACCAGAACCATGGCTCATGACACCCTTCATGACACCCATCAGAAATGCACACACACACACACACACACACACACACACACACACACACACACACACACACACACACAGGATAAAACAATGCCCATACTCAACTCAAACTAGAAACATCACAGATCATGTGTGAAGTTACGGTTCCACTGTCTAGACACATTGGGGGTGCCCTGCAGTATGACCCAGGCATCTTTGCAGAAATTCTCACAGTTTGTCGTATGTTGCATAATATCATCACAAGGAAACAGCTGCAACAGGGAAAGCAAGGGCCTGGACCACACAAACTAAGGAATCTGAGGAGCAACCTCCAGCTGTATAGGTAGCTGGCAGACATAGGCATGCCCTGGCTAAGAGGCAAAGGATAGCATACACACTCATCACCTAAGATTGAAAGGTCAGCACACGCACCCAACAAGTAAGAAGCAAATGATAGCACACACACTCACCAGTGAAGGAATATATATTACAACCTAAGCAAATTCAAATATTAAAAGCGATGCCAGCCAATGTTCACAAACTTTACTTAACCATCTAATGTCTGTGTACTGATAGCATCAGACAGAGACAGTCCGAAAGCACACAACTCCTAAATGCAGTAATGTCAAGTTAAGTGTGGAACCTGTAGCATACAAACAAATGCATAAAAAGATAAACTACCTGAATACTGTCAGTCTCGCACCTATCCACTCTGTGCATCACAAATAGATGCAACCTCAAGTCAAACAGAAATTAACAAAGCCCATGGCACAGTCATCATCATTCTCACAGGCTGGGGGGTACACTAAGAACTGCCATATGTGCAGTATAGTAGCAGGGAAATCTAAAACCTTCATACATCGCAAACATTTTTACATTGTGTATTGAAATATATTCCAAATATGAACATGTAAGCAGTGTGTGTAGAGGACAAACATAACTTTGGAAATAGTGCAGTGATTTGTAGAAGAAACTCCTCCAGGTGACTATTACCAATGCTGTATTTGTACCCAATCTGACTCCCCTCCTTCCACTTCTATAGTTACAGCATTACCTTCCTATTGTGTAGATTCAGCTCTCTGAGTACTATGAAGATGCAAATGAGGTGTTAAGTCATTAGCATTCCTAAATTAAAAAATGCTTGGTGTAGGGGATATAAACGTTGTCTAGGTAGCTGCATGATTGCATGCACACACACTAGGACTATCAGGAGGAGCAGTAACAATTGTAATCTGCTAATTACTTGTAACTGTTTCTGATTGCTCTGGCAACAACAAGCAGTACTGAGGTGACTGTTCTCCCTGAAGTGTTTGTATCATACAGAGTAGTCTTCCAATAAAAGGTGTAAGCACCTTGAGAACTATGAGAACAACCTAACAACATTGACATCCTTGTAGTAAAATATGTCTGGAAAGCTGATCAGCTATATTCCACATTGAAATAAAGAGGCAAATAAATGGTCATGGCATTGCATTTCTGTAGTTAAGCTGAGAGGAGGGGAAGATAGTCAGAAAATAATGAGAATAAGTAGCTGGCAGTGTTGGTGTGGACCATTATTACTGTTAAGTATTGGTCAATATAACATTGATCTAGATATGTAAGCAAATGAGAAAGTAAAATGTTCTAGTCCTGTGTTAGTGGGAAACACGGATAAGAAACACAACTAAGTGTATATTCTTAAGGGTTCAGTTCCAGATAGTGTGGTGTCTGAAAGAGTTAATGCATATTTTCTGAGCCTATGATCAGGTTGTACCACACACAGACTTGCAACACTTCACAATCCCCCCTTGTCATATTTATTAACGTATAAGTGTTACTATAGACAATGGTCTATTACGTTTTTCTTTTTTTGTGTTCCTCATTTGCACTCCTTTTGGCATAGTGCACTGTTGACTGGCAGCATTTTATGGCAGTGAGTGAGAGTCCATTGTCCAAGGTATAAACTGAGAAATGTAAGTAGTCTTGCCATCAGTACTGGCATAAAACATTTACATACATGCACTCTGCAACAGCACTCTGAATAGCAGTAAGATGCACTCTGTTACAGCACACTAAACAGCAGTAAAATGCACTCTCCTACAGCACTCTGAACAGCAGTAAGATGCACTCTGCTGCAGCACTCTGAACAGCAGTAAGATGCATCTGCTACAGTACTCTGAACAGCAGTAGGATGCATCTGCTACAGCACTCTAAACAGCAATAAGATGCATACTGCAACGGCACAATGAACAGCAGTAAGATGCACTCTGCTACAGCACTCTAAACAGCAGTAAAATGCACTCTCCTACAGCACTCTGAACAGCAGTAAGATGTACACTGCAACAGCACTCTGAACAGCAGTAAGATGCACTCTGCAACGGCACTATGAACAGCAGTAAGATGCATCTGCTACAGCACTCTGAACAGTGTTAAGATACACTCTGCTATAGCACTTTGAACAGCAGTAAGATGCACTTTGCTACAGCACTCTAAACAGCAGTAGGATGCACCCTGCTACAGTCCTCTGAACAGCAGTAAGATGCATCTGCTACAGCAATCTGAACAGCAGTAAGATGCAGTCTGCTACAACACTCTGAACAACAGTAAGATGCATCTGCTACAGCACTCTGAACAGCAGAAAGATGCACTCTGCTACAGCACTATGAACAGCAGTAAGATTCATCTGCTACAGCACTCTGAATGGTGGTAAGATGCACTCTGCTATAGCACTTTGAACAGCAGTAAGATTCACTCCGCTATAGCACTCTGAACAGCAGTAGGATGCACTCTGCTACAGCACTCTGAACAGCAGTAAGATGCACTCTGCTATAGCACTCTGAACAGCAGTAAGATGCACTCTGCTACAGCACTCTGAACAGCAATAAGATGCATACTGCAACAGCACTCTGAACAGCAATAAGATGCACTCTGCAATGGCACTATGAACAGAAGTAAGATGCACTCTGCTACAGCACTCTAAACAGCAGTAAAACGCACTCTCCTACAGCACTCTGAACAGCAATAAGATGCACTCTGCAATGGCACTATGAACAGCAGTATAATGCACTCTGCTATAGCACTCTGAACAGCAGTAAGATGCACTCTGCTACAGCACTCTGAACAGCAGTAGGATGCACTCTGCTACAGCACTCTGAACAGCAGTAAGATGCATTTGCCACAGCAATCTGAACAGCAGTAAGATGCAGTCTGCTACTGAACTGTGAACAGCAGTAAGATGCACTCTGCTACAGCACTGTGAACAGCAGTAAGCTGCATCTGCTACAGCACTCTGAACAGCAGTAAGATGCACTCTGCTACAGCACTCTGAACAGCAGTAAGATGCACTCTGCTACAGCAATCTGAACAGCACTAAGATGCATCCTGCTACAGCACTCTGAACAGCAGTAAGATGCACACTGCAACAGCACTCTGAACAGCAGTAAGATGCACACTGCAACAGCACTCTGAATAGCAGTAAGATGCATCTGCTACAGCACTCTGAACAGCAGTAAGATGCATCTGCTACAACACTGAACAGCAGTAAGATGCACTCTGCTACAGCACTTTGAACAGCAGTAAGATGCATCTGCTACAGCACTCTGAACAGCAGTAAGATGCACTCTGCTACAGCACTTCGAACAGCAGTAAGATGCATCTGCTATAGCACTCTGAACAGTAGTAAGATGCACTCTGCTATAGCACTCTGAACAGCAGTAAGATGCACTCTGCTACAGCACTTTGAACAGCAGTAAGATGAAATGGTTGTGTTGAATGTCAGCACCACTTAGCAGATTGCAGCAGAGCTCACAGTTGAAGGAAACTAAACAATTTCATCTCTGTAATCTTCATTAGCACAAACATATTTAGCACCAATGCACTGTATTTCTAAAGAGTGAGTGATGTGCATATATTGTATACCTGTTTCTGTGGCAGAAGCTATAACTGCAGTGACTTTGGATCCTTTACACAGTTTTTCTGGGCTTCAAATCTATACAATGTCAAGGGACTGCCAAAATGATTAATTCAGATGTAGGAATCACTGTCATCATCATGTTATATACCTGCTTAAGGAAAAAAGTAAAATATTGTTATTTTGGCAGATTTCTGTATCACAAACAGGCTTAGTGGTGATGTGTGGCTGTCAGCACTTTGGATAGTACTTAGTGGAGAAGATCTACCTATTAACCAAGCTATCAGTGCAGTATCTTTGGAGATTCCATGCAAGTGATCCAGTGTTCAAATCCAGATAACATTTTTTTAAATAGTGTGTCAGAATACAGTTTCTAACACTACTTTGATTAGGGAGGCAACAATAATACACATGGTCAGAAGTTAGTTCTCCCATAGGATTGGCAAATAATCATCTTGCTTGAATTTTACACATTATTTATTGCTTAGATTTGATTGCTACATTGGTTAACTAACTTTTTAAAATGTGTAATTCCATATAGTTATATGCCAAGGTGTCTTATTTAACTTGCAAAACACTAAGAATAACAATCCAGGCCACTGAGGCTGTCAGTGTTGACCATCTTTAAAAGTGTGAAAGTGTTCAGCATCACACATGACAACTCTCACTGCCATGTCTCACACCTTTGTTGCTGTTTAATAAAGTACGTTCCACCTTGCTTACAAGTTCCTGTTTGTGCTTACCATCATGCAAATGGAATTGACATGGTTGTGCATGTTTGTGCAGTAATGTTAAACATGGGATTGGAATTTGGCACTGATTCATCCTTCAAGTTGCTGCTTGTCTTCTGCAGGTGTGGCTGGTGCAGGATATGATGGGGCTAAATTTATAGAGCACACAGGTGGGGTGTGGAAGAGTCCAGGATTTTTGTGGCACTCTTCATGAAGCACTACAGTTGTAGGCTACTGCAGGAGGGCATAACTAATTCTCAGTATAAGACTGAGGCTTGAAACATGAGTAGCCAAGGCTGTCTACAGTGCAACTGGCATCCTATGCACTGGAGAGAATTGCCATCACTACTATAGTGACGTGAAACATTGCAAGAAGAAACTCCTTAGTCAACAGGTGGATGCATTTAGGGCTGCTGACATCGCACAGTTGATGTAAGTATACCGACCTATCTGTATGAAATGATATAGAATACACTACCCAGGCAAGACTGTTATTCAATATGCTTTCACGTCTCTTGCTCTCTTCTTCTGTTTTATATAGCTGACAAAGACATCGCAGTGAATTGTGAGCTGCACTAAGAGAGGTTAACTTATCTCAGAGAGGCATGGGGTATGTCTGCATCATGTCTTAATGTAAGCCTGGTAACTATTGTACTTGTACACACTGCGGCAGTATTGTAATAAGCAGTTTTATTGTGATAGCATAACAGTGCAGTTGATAACTGGTACAACAGATTAAGACCTTCCCTTCATACCTGAATGCGGCAAATGTGCACAGACTGGATAATTATAATTGTTCATTGGAATGACATAGTCATGGGACATGCCATGGATTTAATTATCTCTCTTTTTTGTCTCATCTCACCCCTTCTCTCTCTTTTTTTATTTCCTTTTTTTGTGGTGAGGGAATATTTTATATGTCTGAAAAAGTTCTGCTGTCATACATTTCTGCTTATAATACCTAACATGCAGCACAGAGAGGTAGTCTGACCACTGTGGATCGATCAGCCATCCCTCCACAGCATGCAGCACTTCAGGGTCCCAAGATGTCAGCACTGCCTCCACAACCCCTGCCCTTTCTGGTCCCTCCACATCTGGTAGCTCTGCCCCGGCAGCTGCTGCACTGGTACCCTCTGGGAGTAGTATTAGTGGAGGTGGTGATTTTGTCACCTGTCAAGAGCTGACAGGGCTGGTGGAGGGGATTATGGAAAGGGGCCTCAGTGACTGGACTTATCGTGTTGAAAAGGTGCTTCATCACATTTCGAAGATGATGTCACATTGAGCACTGACACAGGAAACTGAGACAGGAGACATTGATGACAGCTCTGAGGGTGAGGACTAGATTCTCACTGTTCTCAGGCTTGAAGTGGGTGTGCCTCTGGCGTCCCCTACCTATCCCTAATCATAGTGTCCCCAACCTTTTGTGTTCATCCCCATCCTTGTTGGTTTAGTTTGTCCTGTATGGCTGCACCTGCTTCCTCACCTATCCTTCCTATATGACCCTCACATTCCTAAGCACCTTCCCCAACATTCCTATCTCTTTGAAAGAAAAAACATAGGCATCTATCTTGCAAAAAAAAAAAAAAAAAAAGACCCATATGTTGCTTTCCACTTCACCTCTGTGTTATGTCGACACACTTGATTTGGTACAGTTGGATCTACAACATTAATCTGTTGTTGTCAACTACCCTTGGTGTGGTGATAGTCCAAATTCAGCAAATTCTGGCAGTACTTCTACATTTCTAAGTATGAAGAAGTGGATAGTTATGGTTCTCTCCACTATCTTCCTTCAAATTCCTCTATTCTTTATCCTGTGTCCTCCCCTCAACTTGCCCCCCCCCCATTTCACCACTTTCCCATCAACCCCATTGTCACTCATTCATCTCTAACACAAATAATAAGAAGGCGGGGGGGGGGTTTGATTCATATGCTTTAATGCATAGAAACACTTCCGGATGAATAGCAGCATCTTTAAATATGAATGAACTAACAGACAGAGCTTGCATATATACATGTTCGCATCTCAATAGCTAACTATGAAATGGCAGTCAAGCTCGTAAGTGCACAATATTTATACTCTGATGCATGCCCTGTTATAGCTTCTTAAAGGTATATATGCACTCAATGATCTACATTTTCCCTCTTAAAAAGACTGCCCTTTATGCAAAAGAATAGCAGAGATAGGCGTGCATTACTATGTACATCAGAGACAAAATACAATGTTCATGTCCAAGTTGCTTCCTATCTATTGCAAGGTTTAGGGCTTCAACTATATCTTGTAACATAACAGTTGAGACTAAAATTAGCAACAGGGACAATCTGTGGTGCACAACTCATAGAAGAAATGTCTCAATTTGTCACAGGAACAGGGATGCCCTCTGGAACTTCCTCTGGAATTGGAACACTGGACAACTCACTCTGAGATAAAGAGTCTCTCTCACAGGCTATTTGCTGTGGTATAGGCTTGGATATTGGTAGTAAATGCCTGCGTTTCCACCTAAAGATTTCTTCTTCTGTTTTCACAGTGTACGATCTTGGCTCTGGACAAGTATTCTTCTCGACACCAATCTGATCAGAACCTTTGGAAGTTTGTATCCTTACCACCTCTCTTTTTCATAATGGATTGAGCAGTCTGCTGTTCTTATCATAGTAGAACATCTGGGATTGGCATTCCCTCAACAGATTAGTTTCACTGATCTGATGTTCTTGACACATGGAACCAACCATTGACTACTGGACTACTGATTGGTAATGTGATTCTGGTTTGTCTTGACAGATGTCTCTGAGAAGGTGAACCAAGATGTTTATCACAAAGAATATTTCTGAGATTCACGAGATTCAAGAAAACATCACTATTATCTCATTTTGACTTCTCAAGTAATTGTTTTGCACTTTCCACAGTATGTTCTGTCAAACCATTTGACTGTGGCTACTCTGGACTAATTGTGACATGAGTAAAGTCCAATTTTTCTGCAAATCTCTTGAACTGTTGGCTTGCAAACTACATGCCGTTGTCTGAATAACTTTGTGTGGACATCCATGTACAGCAAAATGATGTTTCATCTTAGTAATGACTGTACTGGATGCTAGAATAGGAAGTAGGTCAATCTCGAACCAATTGGAGTAACAGTCTACTATAACCAAATAATGCTCACCATTCCACTGGAAGATGTCTGTGGCTACTGTCGACAAAGGTAGTTCCAGAATCTGGTTAAGCTGAAGTGGCTCTTTCTGTTGACTGAACAAGAAGAAAGTGCTCTCTCAATGTCTTGTGACATAGAAGGCCAAAATACTATTTCTCTCACTCTTCTTTTGGTAGATTTGGTTTCTGGTTGGCCACAATGCATGGTAGTAATGTACTCGGGTTGCAAGGACTTTGGAACAGTTGCTTTTGGACCTTTCATTATGATACTTTTGTCAGACAAAATCTCATCTCTGTATGGAAAATAAGGTTGCAGTTCTCGAGGTAAACTAGATTGCTTTGATGGCCATCCATGATTGATAAAGTGGCTTAGGCTTTGTAAAACTGTATCTGTGGCTGTGTGATTTCTCAGCTTATCAAAACTTCTGGAAGAAAAATTAAGTACTTCCATGACTTCAAAATCATCAGTCGAATGAGAACCATGATTGTCATTCTGTTCAGTGGTATTTCTGGGTGATGTGTATCAGCAAGATAAAGAAGTTTGCCTTTCTTGTAGACAGGATTGAAGTGATACTTTTGCGATTTCAGCATCATGTGTTGCAGTCTGGCTGGGGCTGAATGCATTGGTTTTCTCTAGATTGTGACTAATGGTTAGTGGTCTATTTCAATCTGGAAAGGTCTACCATAAACATAATCATGGAACTTCGAACATGCGAACACAATTGCCAAAAGCTCTTTCTCAGTCTAGTCTTAATGCAGTTTAATTTGGGTAAGCATTCTCGATACATAGGCAACAGGTTGACCCTCTTGTAGAATGACTGCACCAAGACCAAATTTCAAAGCATCACAGGAAAGTGTCACTGGTTTGTGAACAGCATAGTATCTGAGCATTGACAGATTAGGAATTCTCTGTCTCAGGACATCAAATTCTGTTTGGTGTTGCTCTAACCAAGACCAGGATACATCTTTACACGTCAGCTCTCTGAGTGGGGCTGATAGTTGGCTCAAGTCTGAAATAAACTTGTCTAAGTACTTGACCATGCCAAGAAAATGTTGCAGGGCTTGAACATTGTCTGGAGCTGGCATCTCGAGAATGGCTGATTGCTTTGAAAGATCTTGTCATAGGCTGTACCCATAAATAAATGACCAACATGAACTTCTTGTAGCCTGAATTTGCATTCATGTGGTTTGAGCTTAAGATTCACTTGACATGCCCTTTCTAGAACTTTTCTGAGGTTTCTGTCATGCTCGGCTTCATCACGACCTCCTACTAGTATGTCATCTACTATGATAGCACAAGGATACTCGGAAAAAAAAAATTGCTCCACTGCACTTGAAAGACTTCACTTGCAGAGTTTATCCCAAATGGCATTCTCAAAAATCTGTACCTGCCAAACAGAGTACTGAAAGTAGTGAGCAATGAGGAATTCTTGTCAAGCTGAATTTGCCAAAAATGAACTCTTTACATCTAACACAGAAAAAAAATGTGGCATTTGGCATCAAGGCTGCGACTTTTTCATCTGTGTGCATTGGATGATGAGGTCTTTTTAGTGCTTTGTTCAAATTTCATGGCTCAATACATATTCTGATGTCATCTGAGGTTTTCTTATGGAAGATACCCATTCAGTTGGAGTTTGCACTAGACAAATTACACCTTGTCACACCATTTTATCTAAATTGGCTTTGACTCAGTCCTGCATGGCTATTGGAACTTTTTGTGCTGGTCTGATAACTGGACTGACCTCTGGGTCTAACTTCATGGAGTACACAACTGAATGTTTGCCTAGTTTGTCTTGGAAAAGATCTGCATAGGTGGAAAAAATGTGCTGGGCAAAATTAGAGTAGTTGTCCTTCAAGCTAACATGGTGGACTTCCTTATTAAATGAAAGCATTTCCATTTTCAAAGTGTCTCTGAGCCCTAATAATAACTGGGCGTGCCTCTTGATCACATAAAATAATAAGTTGTAGCTCTTTTTTGTAGAGTAACATGAAAGCACTACTGAACCTTTGGTTTTGATTTCTTCACCTCCATAGGCAACACGTTTGCACACCTTGCCACATCAAGCCTTTCACCTTTACACATTCTCGCAAATGTTTCTGCAGACATGACATTACACTTGGAACCTGTATCAACTTTGAGTTCTATGGGTTTGCCATTTATCCTAAAATTACAAAATACTTTGTTCTTGGCCCTTAAATCTACTGCCTTGACCGTTTCATGAACCAATGACACTCCATCAACATAAAGAGTAGAACTGCTGTACTTTAACTGATCAACTTGATTCTTAAAATGTTCCCTTTTAATAAAAGAATGTGGGTCTTTAGATTTCCAAAATCTTTTGAAATGATTCCATTTATTGCATTTGTGGCATTGTTGACCAAAAGCTGAACATTTTTCTCTTTTAGATTCATGATTACCACAATTACGACAGATGGCAATGAAACTTGGTACATTGGAAGTGGGGAAAGCAATGAATCCTTTTTATTTTGCTGAATCTCTGGGGTTTACCAGTAGGTGCCACAGGAGTTACAGATGCCACGTGCTTGGGCCTGTTTCTTTTAATAATGTGCTGTATATTATCAAAATGAGCTTTATCACTGTGCCTTCTAGAACTGCTCTCATTTGTAAGCATATTTGTGTGCTTTTCTGTAAGAGCGTATATCTGACAAATCTCAATGTCCTTATTCAAAGTTAAATCACTTTCACAAAGCAAAATCTTTCTCACAGCATCATCTTTTATGCCACACACAAATCTGTCCTTTATCAACTCATCCCATAAGTCACTAAATCTGCAGGTTTTAGCTTTATTTCTCAGGTCAGTTATATATGCTGCAAAAGTTTCACCAGCCTTTTGATCCCTTGTGTAAAAGAAGTGCCTTTCCATTCTAACATTTGTATGTGGGTTACGCATTTCTTTAAATTTTTATTTTAAGCACTCTGGGTCCTTCCTTGATTCAGCCTGTATGACAATATGATAGTTTTCCACCTCTCCAGCACAAATAGCAGGTGCATACACAAATGAGCACTTCCTTTCAATGGCTTCTGAGCTAGCTAAATTAAGCAGAATAAATGTCTTTGTATGGTCATCTTTATCAGAAAATGCAGTCTGTATGAAAATGTCATACTCTTGCTCAAACACTCTGCAGTTCTCAGCAATATTACTGTCAAACACAAGTGCACGGGGCTTTCAAAATTTGTCATCCATGCCCACAAAGTATTCACAAACACAATGAAAATGTGACCCTTGTAATTATGTGCAAACTGTTCTGTGAGCTTGTAACAACATTCAAATGCACAATAAACTCTTCAAAATACTTTACTTTGTGAAATATGCTCTGTAATAGCTGTATTCTGCAAAATATGCCCTGTAATGGCTGTACTTTTGCGAAATAGCTTCATGTGAACACTTTATACACTTCTGAAAACTCAGATATCTTTGCTTAATACGAAAAATACATATGCTTTGTGAAAATTTTATTTTATTCATCTTATGCAATTCAGACTTTATTTCAAACATTTTCTGTAGTAATTCAAATATTTTTAGCAATAATATACATATTTTTTATGCGAATATCGTTTAGAACTTTCTGTATGCCCCTTTTCATTTTATACGAATAAGAAATAGTGCTGAGCAAGATTTTAATATTTAAATTAGTTTCTGACCTTTTTTGCAAAGTTTTACCCCTTTCAGGATGATTCACTTCTGTACATTCCTCCACCCGTAGCCAAGTGCCTCTAATAGTTTTAGCCATGACATCTCAAACTTCATGCCTCCTGGATGTGCTGGTTCTGACTTCATGCCCTTTAGACATCCCACTTCTGGCACCATGTCGCTCGTTCATCTCTAACAAATAATAAGAAGGCTTGGGGTTTCATTTAGGTGCTTTAATACACAGAAATGCATCAGGATGGATAGCAGCATCTGTAAATATGAACAAACTAATGACAGCGTGCATATATACATGTTCAACAGCTAACTACAAAATGGCAGTCAGGCTTGCACATGCTCAGTATTTATACTCTAGTGCAAGCCCTTGGATAGCTTCTTAAAGGTATATACACACTCATTGATCTGCAACCATTTTCACAAATTTAATCTGGTCAAAAATAGAATCACACACGGTGGGCGTGGCCAAGGATGAACACAGGGTAGCAGCAGATTACATCAGCTCCACCAACATAACTACATTAACAAGAAATTATTACTTCAAAACTCAACTAATGGAATAATTTTCTTTCTAAAAACGTTTGGACTATCATTACTTATAATAATATCCAAAAAAGAAAGAAAATTTAACTGATTTTCCTGTCAGAAATCTTTTTGGAAATTTCTCTCTCATCACTTCTGTTCAGAATGAGTTCCAGCAAGGCTAACAGTCAGGATTCCGTCATTAAGAAAGAGCTTCAGACATTATTATCAACTATACAGCAACTAACAACTAAAATGGACAGACTGGATGTTAAAATTGACAATTTTATAGAGAAAACCACAAAACAAATGGATGTGCTACACCAAGATCTACAACATCAGAAAGCCCAGATAACAGGTATAGAAGAGGCACTTAATGATATGGACAACAGAATTAAGGAAGAAGAAATGAACATTGAATTTTATTGAAACAAAATACTCACCTTCAATCCAAACTAGATGACTTGGAAAACAGATCCAGACGTAACAATATAAGGATTTTTGGACTGCCAGAAAATATAGAAGGTAATAATATTACATCTTTTTTAAACACTTGGCTTCCCAAGACTTTAGATCTGTCAGAGGCATTTTCTTTTGGCATTGAAAGAGCCCACAGGTCTTTATCCATTTCTAATACAAATAAAAATTATCCTAGATCAGTTATTGTAAGATTTTTATCATCTTATGACAAGGAGATGGTATTAAAATCTGCATGGGCTAAATCACCTAAAAAATTAATGAAGCAACTGTGCGCTTTGACAATGACTATTCCACTTTGGTAATATCAAAAAGAAAGGTCTTTTTACCATTAATAAGAGAGCTTAAGAAAGCACAGTTCAAAACTCATCTTTTATTTCCTTCCAAACTGAAAATCTTTTTACCTGATGGCCCTAAAATTTTTGAAGACCTGGACTCTGCTTTGGTATATATTAAAAAAAATAAAATACTAGACAAAATAGAGGATATGGAACGGGCAAGTCCTTCATTAAAAAGAATGGCAACAGGAACATCTTGGAAGACATCAGAGAAACAAAAAAGACTAAAAAACAAATGACATGTTTTATATTTCTTTGAACTCTTTAATTACAGTTTCTGCATTTACAAGAAAACCATAAATATCTTAATGATTTGTACAAAGTTATACTAATGTGCAAGAACTGAAGTTTGTTTTATGGATAATCAAACTTTCATGAGGAACAAATAACCTGATATAAATCAACTTGTTTCTCTTCTGTAACTAAGAGACCTAAGGTTAGTAATAGGTTATATCTTTCTTTCTTTCTTTCTTTATTTTAAATAATAGTACTCTATTTAAACTAAACACATATGGGAGGGGGAGGGAGGGCAGGGAGGGGGGAAAGATGAAAAGAATGAAAAAAGGGGAAAAATAAAATATTATCTCTTTAAAATTATTTATGCTGTTTAAATAAAACTGCTTTATATTATACTATGATTAAATTGCTCAAACACATAATATCAAATAATAAGTTATGATATAACTGTAGTTGACTAGAACTATAGAACTAAAGCAGTTGTAAGTAATGTGTTTCAGGTTTTACTTTACTAAAAGAAACAGCAAGTAAATATATATGTAGGTAGTTTTTTTTTTTTTTTTAAGAAGTAACAAGGTTCTGATAATACTGATGTGTGTTTGTAACATACTTTGAATGAGAAAATGAAATGGGACACATAAATATAAGAAATGTTTATGTTAAATAATTTAAGGCTTGGTTTCACTGCCATAGAGACTGCAATGACTTGTGGAGTGCTTCGAGAAGGTTTTACACTGTATAAATCCTTTTACATTCAAAATGAATGTTTGACACTTACTTTTACTAAAATTCCCACCAGAATGTTATAAGAGACAATTTTAGTTATAGGTATCCTCGTGAATAGTGTCCTCGAGCCGATTTAAAAGCTTCAACATTCAGCAAATGCACAGAGAAGCTGAAAGCAGCCATTTTGAACTTTGACCCCTGATTTCACACAGACACTTCGCAAATTCAAGAAGTAAACCAGTTTCAGGAAGTAGAACTGCTGTAAATGCGGTATTGTAATGAAAAACAAACTTTATGACAACAAAATGAGTTTTTCTTTATAATAATTTACTTATTTAAGATGTAACTTATAAAATGTAAAAGTTATAATGATTTTTAATGCCTTAATATGCCATAGTAAACAAATGAAATAACTTAGAATGCATAGAAGCTAAACTCATGCATATATGACTCTGAAAGCTTATATAGTTGCTGCACTTCAATGCATATAGGTGCTTATAATTTAATGATATATAACATTATAATGCATTTATTTTAACAAAGATAAATAAGTATGTGCATTATTATGATTTTATTTTAGAAGAAAGTGTCATGTGGTACATTCTAAAGTTGCAGTGCAGATATATGAGAAATAGCAGGCTTTCATCACAATGATTCATGCATAACTAGAGATCAACATTGCTTTGTAGTCTGTTCTTTTTATTTCATATACTGAGAATAATCATTTTTATTTAAATGGTAAGAACAAGTAAGAGAAGGAAGCTTGTAATACATGTAGTTTAAAGTTTTAAAACTACTAATAGTACTGTTATGGCAGAAAATATGAATACTCTAATGTAAATAATATTTTGAGTCATAATAGCCTTAGATAATAAATGTTATTAAATTCAAATGAACATAAACATATAATAAGAACCTACCACTACAAGTTTATATTAAACAACTAAAAGGGCATTTGTTTTTCTCTCTCTACTCTGCTCTCTCTTTCAAGATTGTTAGAATGCTTTTATGATGGTGTATACGTTATATAGAATAGATATACATAACATTGTTAAGATGACTATAAAAGTTTTATATGATAATACAAAGGTATTCTCAAAAATAATGTTGGTAATGCTTCTATTTCTCAAAAATGATTTATAATGAGTCATTTATTGTATAAGTTTTAAAGTAAACAAATATGAGATATACATAATACATGTTAGTGATATTGATTATAAGTTCTATTTTAGAGTCTTATATATTATCATAAAGATTAGTTAGTGTAAATGTTATAATAACCTATTTCTTAACTTTCATATCTATTACATTAATTACATAATTGATTTCCTTTTATTTATTATACTGTAAAATAAGAAGTTGCTATATAAATTGTTTAAGTCCTGCTATAATAGATAATCAAAATAATGAGTTTAACTTTAGTTAATAAAAGTTAGTATTTAATTAATTTTGGTGGCAGCTGGGGTACTGCTGCTTAGGATAGGGAGATAACTTGAGTGGTATTTGCTACTCGAAGTTGGAGTTTTTAACTCCAGGCAGGATGCAATGTTTAATCCAAACAATATTTTCACCTGATTTTTGTTATGTGTACATAGTTTTGACATCCACATCACATTTTATAAACTCACTGTCACTACAAATAAAAGTTAAAATTTCACAAAATTTCATAAGATTTTCACTAATTGCAGCTATAATTAATATAATACCTAAAGGAGGAGACATAATAATACTTAACTTTAGTAAATGCTATTCTGATTATATGTTTTATATGTTTATAAAAGTTAAATGGTAACTTTAAAAGGAATGTCTCTAAACATTAATGGATTGAATAATCCATGTAAAAGGGGAAGTTTAATGAGATATATCAATCTGCATAGAGCCAACTTAATATTCCTTCAGGAAACACATTTCCTGAAAAAAGATATAGATAAATTAGCCACTAATAAATATACAATCTTGGTTAGCTCAGAACACACACAGAAAAAAAGAGGAGTGGCTATTTTATGGAACAAAAATATGCCCACACCTAAAATTATTAAGTCATATAAAGATGACAAAGGAATGTTCTGCCTGGTTACAATACAGATTAATGGGAAAATCTATACATTGATTAATGTATACTGGATACCAGGAATTGGCACTAATACAGTGAAATACCATCTCAATAAGATTATATCATTTTCTAAAGGAGATATTATTTTAGCAGGAGATTTTAACTGTATCCTACATGAAAAAGATACTACTACTATAGGAAAAAGGAAAATCACATCTAATGCAAAACATTTAAAGGATTTCATTAATTTATATCATTTGAATGATATTAATAATCAGACAGATTCTAAATCATTACCATATACCTTTTTTCTAATAGACATAGAACTTATTCAAGAATAGATAGAGTCTTTATTTCTAACCAACTGGTAACTGACCTAACTAATTCTAAGATCATTCCATGCCCTATATCAGATCATAATTCAATTGTCTTTGAATTTATGGTAAATATTACTCATAATGTTCAGATCAAAAGAATACCTGCATACCTAACTCAACTAAAAGATTATAAAGATTATATACTTACAGAGGTACAACATTTTTTGGACTTAAACACTACACCTGACATCTCCATTATTTACATTTGGGATGCTCTAAAATCTTATTTATATGGACAAAGTATCAGATGGTATAATAACAAAAGGAGAATTTGGGACAGGGAATTAATAGACATACAAAACAAATTAGACCCATATAAACATAATAATAAGGAAAATATTATGGACAAAAAAGTAATTGAGGAAATAAATAAATTAAATGAGAAATACAAAGAAATTTTAAATCACAAAGTCAAAATAACATTAGAGAAATATAAATTTTTGTCTTACTCAATAAGTCCCAAATACTTACATAGACTTAAAAATAAAACGAAAAGGCTTAATAAACAAAATCACATCAAAGAAATTTTTTCTTCAAGGAAAAAGAAGAATGTTTCTAGTTTACCAGAAATATTAGATGAATTTAGAAATCACTTTCATAACATTAACCATAATAACATTAATATGGAATCTAAAGACAGAATAAAAAACTTTATAATTACAAACATGAACAAAAACTTAATAAACAACAGGCTGGATTAATAGATAAAAATATTTCATATACAGAGGTTATCACACAAATAAATAAACTTAAATTAAACAAAGCACCAGGTAATGATGGTATTATTCCTGAGATTTATAAAATCCTTCCTAAAAGTACCTATTCATTAATACATAAGGTTTTTATTTCAGCTCAAAATGAATTGATAATTCCCCCATCTTGGCAATACACATTTCTTTCACCAATCTTGAAACCCAATAAAGATCCAACTAGATGCACATCATACAGACCCATTTCACTACTTAATGTTGACCACAAAATGTTCATGAATATATTTGCTTACAGATTAAAGCAATCATTCCAAGTATAATAGATATGGATCAGACAGGCTTTATTACAAAGAGAAATACTTTTGATAATATAAGGAGAACTTTAACTCTGATTATGCAAACAGAAAAAAGAAAGATTTGACACTCATCAGCCTTGATATAAGTTCAGCATTTGACTCAGTAAGTTGGGACTATCTGTTTATCTTATTGAAGTGTACAAATTTCTCTAATACATCTGTGAACTTAATTGAACATTTATATAAAGGAGCGTTGGCATACATTAAAATTGGAACATATGTCTCACAAAAGATACCCATATTAAAAGGCACAAAACAAGGGTGTCCACTTTCACCATTGTTATTTACTTTAATAATGGAGCCTTGGGCTAATTTGATTAGGAACAGCAATGATATAGATGGATTTGGTATAGATGAAAATACAATATCTAAAATCCAACTTTTTGCAGATGATGTTTTAATTACATCAACAGGGACAAATTCTTCTATGCAGTCATTATTTGATAAGATGACAGATTTCAAGAATATTTCAGGTTTGATATTTAATGAAGAAAAACTAAAATATTACCAATATACACAGGAAAAATGTTCTCACTAGTGATTTTCTTAAATACATACCCAATTCAGGTCAAATAACTTATTTAGGCATAATATTAACTAAAGATATTAAATCCATTATACATCATAATTATAGTAATTGTCTTCATAATATACAAACTCATTTCAATAGCTGGAACAATATGTTTTTTACCATGGAAGAAAGACTCACAATTATTAAAATGATAATATTCCCAAAGATATTATACATAATACAATCAATAATACTCCCACCTACAAAAATAATTATTAAGAAATTAAATTCACAAATGTTAAATTTCTTATGGGCACCTAATAGGCCTAGGATTACATTAAAGAAACATACTAATAGTTGGTCCCAAGGGGGTATAGCATTTCCAGACTTTGATTTATACGCGATCTCTTCTATTATAAAAGTTATAATAGAACAGTCATATGTTGCAAAATGGAAGGAATATTGGGAATTAATTAGCATGCACTTCACAAAAATATCGTTAACACACAAAAATACTATTATTTTATTTTATTTATTTATTTTATTTTATTTTACATTTGTTGACCGGGCTAGTCCAGCTGGATAATTTCCATTTTCAGTGGAGGCCCGGGGAGAAAAGCTCCACAATTAAAACAAGGTTAAACATTTAAGCAACAATGCATACATTTTAGTGTAGTAGAAAATACAGCGAAAAAAAAAACAGGTAAAAAACAAATAGCCTAAGCTATATATTCATATTTTTTTTTTTTTTTTTTTTTTTTAGAACAGTACAGTAATTTAGTCATTTCAAATAGCAGGGAAAGATAGTGATTTTTACGTAGGGAGGTATGGCTGAAGAGCGAAGAAGTCATTTAGTCTGGATTGGTACAGGAGCAGAGCCAGAAGTTGTTAAGATGTAATAGAAGTTGTTTTTTGAAAAGTTGAAAGGAGTCTAGTGAGGTAATGTGTGGGTGGAGGTTATTCCATATTTTCCCTATGGAGTTTGAAAATAGACAGTTACCTGCTGAATTTGTAATTCTAGTTGTGGTGACTTGTATCTTTTCGCAGATCGCAACTGTTTCAAGTTTTTGTAGGGAGTAAGGAGGTTACTGAGAGCTGGTGTTTTGGTTGGTTGATAAAGAATGTTATGTGTAATTAAGAGTTGTTGATAGATAAGCTTGTTAGGTAGTTCTAACCATTGTAATTGTTTTAAGTTATTACAGTGGTGAGTTCTGTACTGGGATGCTGTGGCAAAACGGGCTATATTATGATAGGATGTAGTTAGTTTTTCAGGTTACCTTTAGAGAGATTGGTGTAAATAGAGGAAGCATACAGTAGGGTGGAGATAAGATGTGATTGAGCTAAGGTGGTCCGTGCTTCTGGAGTAAGGAAGGGTTTTATTCTGTACAGTGAACCTATCTTTTTATTTACTGCTTTTATAGTGTTATTGATATGACAATCATAGTTAAGATTATTATCAATAGTAACACCAAGCAGTTTGGTAGTAGAGTCTGGGGAGATAAGAGAATTGTCAGCTGCAGTAATAGTAAAATTTAGTTGAGGAGATTTGTGGGTAGGTGAGAATAGTAATAGTTTTGTTTTCTTGGAGTTGAGAAGGAGACATCTTTTGAGAACCATTGTTCAACGGTTGAAAAGGTAGATTGTGTGAGTGACTGGAGTTCAGATTGGGTGGGAGCTGTACAGATGATGGTAGAATCATCTGCATATTGTATGCAGGTAGTGTTATGGATAGATGATTGAAGATCATTAATAAAGATAGAGAATAAGAGTGGGCCAAATATTGATCCTTGAGGTACTCCTAAGGAGATAGGTAGTAGAGCAGATAGAGAATTTTTCCAGAGTACTGCTTGTTGTCGGTTTTCAAGGTAGGATGAGAACCACGTTAAGGAGGAAAAATCCAAGGCAAGTGAGTTTAGTATGTGTAGGAGAAGTTTATGGTTGACCATGTCGAAGGCTTTTGACAGGTCTAGGAAAAGAGAAGCAGTTAGTTTGTTATTATTACGGTTACAGTTTATTGTGTTAGTAAAGGAAAGTAGTGCAGTGGTCGTACTATGTGAGGGTCTAAATCCATGTTGAGTGTTTGCTAGTAGGTTATTTTGAAGGAGATGGTTAAGTAGTTGTTTGTGTATACATTTTTCCATGATTTTAGCTAGTGGAGATAATAGTGCTATTGGGCGGTAGTTAGAGAGGTCAGTGGATTTGCCTCCTTTATGTAAGGGTATGATGTGTGATATCTTCCAGATTGCTGGAAAATCACTTTCTTTTATGGATCTGTTTATTAGGATCGAAACAGGGTAGGCTATAGCTTTTGCTGCTACCTGAAGGAATTCAGCAGGAAGCTTATCTGCTGAGGGGTAGTGGGTTTAAGTTTTGTAAGAGAGATTGTATGTAGGAGGTGGGTATGGGTTGAAGTTGAAGGGAAGGAATGACGTTGTTGGTGTTACTTAAGATCAGTTGGGAAGCATCAGGGGATAAATGGCTTGCTAGTGTTTGTATGGAAGTAGTAAAGAAGCTATTGAAGTTATTGGCTATTAAAGAGGGATTATCAGGGTCTAGATTCTGTGGGTTAGGTGTTACTATTTTACCTGGGGTAAGTAGATGATTGATAGTAGACCAGAACCTTTTGGTTCTTTTTGTGGATTGCTGAAGTTCTACATAGTAGTTCTTTTGTCTGAAATAATAGCATTTTTGGTTTTGTTTCTCAGCTCTCTAAAGGTTTGATAGTCTGTTGGGTTTCTAGAGGAGCCATTTCTTCCAAGATTTATTTTTAAGCCTGATCTTTTGTTTAGTATTAGAGGTAAGCCAGGGTGCTGTTCTGGTCTTTATTCTAATGGTACGACTTGGGGCATGGTGGTTTAGGATTGTAAGGAATGCTGAGTTGAAATATTCTATGGCTTTGTTGAGAGAGAGGTGCTTTAGAGGGGTCCAATTGTATTGTGAGAGTTCTGTTTGAAATCTTTGGGGATTAAATTGTTTCTTTGAATATAGTGTTCTATGTGAAGTAGGTAAGTTTTGATGAGTTTTAGCTCTAATGACATATGTGAGTGAGTGATCGCTAAGGTCATCAGGAAGGATGCCAGTTTTGTAGCTTTGTGAGGGGGAGTTTGTAAGAACCCAGTCTAAGGTGGTTTCTTTTTTGCTTGTTTTATTTATTCTTGTGGCACTATCAATTAGTTGTTTGAAACCAAAAAGGTTTAAATGGGAAGTAGGGTTAGCATTGTTACAAGATTTCCAGTCAATGTTAAAGTCTCCAAGAAGTAGTGTTTCTTGGGGGAGGTAATTTGAGAGTTGTTCAAGAAGTTGTTCTAATGTGGGGATATTATTTCCTGGAGGCAGATAAGCACAAATGATGTTTATTGATTTAGTAGTATTAATTTGAACTCTAGAGCAGATTATTTCGACATTATTGTTTTGGGTAAGAGCAAGGTCAAGAAGAGTAAGCTTCAGGTTAGATTTATATAGGATAGCTACTCCACCTCCTTTCTTGGAGGTGCGATCAAGTCTAACAATGTTATATCCAGGTGGGGTAATTTCAATATCTTTAATAGATGGTTTTAGCCAGGTTTCTGATAAGCATAGAATGTCAAAGTTGTGTACTTCTAGTAGGGCGTGTATTTGACTAACTTTATTACAGATACTGCGTATATTTAGGTGGGCCAAGGATAGTATGTTTGTAGTTATAGTTGATGGAGGAAGGAGAGCTTTTATATGGTGACTGTGTGTTTCAGTAGTTGTAGGTTGAGGGCCTGGATTGGGGTGTATGTCACCGTCCTGAAGTAGATGGAGTAGTAGACCATAGTTTTTGGATATGTGTTTTAGAGATGTGTCAAATACTTTCTTTGATTTAGTTTTTAGTAGTTTACAATGAAATAGTCTATGGTATTTGGGAAGTAGATATATGGTTTGTGATGAGGTAGGTAAATAGGATGAAGGTAGGTATGTTGTAGGTGTACTAGTATGTTTTGAGGGAAGTGAGAGAGAAATAGTTAAGGAGTGTTCATAGGAGGTTAAGAAGTAGGTAGTAATGAGAAGGAATAATAGTAAGAAGGTGATAGGTAGTTTAAGTTGTGAGTGGAGGATAGTTGTAGACATGATAAGATAGTTGTATGTGAAGTAGGGTTTCCTGATATGTTGTAGAGGGGTGTGTGGTGGGAGTAGTGGGTAGAGTGGAAGGGGCTGTAATGGTATAGGACTTTAGTGAGATAGTGGTGGGTTGGTTAAAGTGGTATGTAGGTGTGACTAAGTGAAGGAAGTTACACAATCTGTGAGACTGTGAATTGGATAGGATAGCAGTAGTAGGAGGTGTGGCTTGTAGAAATATAAATGTAGGACCCTGGGGTGGGTGGGATATGGGGGTAGGGTGGGGAGCGGAGCGGGCACACAAAGTAGACCAGAGGAGAGTGGAAAAGTATCAGGGAAGGAAGGGGAATCAGGCAAGAGAAAGTATCCTCGGGGAGAGGATGAGACAGAGAGGTAAAGGAGGAAAAGGATTAGTATAAGGAGGGAGAATACAAGTGTAAGGCAGAAGTCAGTACTAATATCCCAAATAGGGATGAGAAAAGTATAACATCTAGTGGACAAAGTAGTAGTGCAGTAAGCAAACAAGGGAGCTACCAGGCGTGGAGCTGTACTAGAAGGGGAGAGGATAGCCTATGTGGCCATCCGAGGAGACTGTGAGGGAAATGAAGGAGTAAGGAGGGGTAGCTGCTGGCTGCTTAGCTAGTGGCAGTCTGAAAGTTTAGCAGGAACATTTAGTTAAAACGTAATATAGCATGACTAGGTAGACATACTCTCTATTTTCTGGTGGTAGAGGGTGGTAGAAGAAGACAATGTCCTGACCGAGTCCAAGGGTATTCTGTGGGGAACACCCTAATAGTGAAATTAGAGGGATACAACCCAGGCAAAGATACAGGGTCGTGGAGGGATAGCTGTTAGAGGAGGGAGAGAGGACAAAGATAATGTTAGAGTACAATATTAACATACAGGGTTACAATTCAGAGTCAAAATGCAATAAAAGACAGGTTATGCAACTGGTAAGCAAAGCAATGTTACACATAGTTGATATAACTCTTTAGGATGTACATATTAATGGTGAAAAGTACATTTCAAATAAATAACTGTATAGCTAATAATATATAGAGCCTAGTGTTACAGCAAATCACCACACACACCAGAGTAATGCAGTGAACGCATTCACGTTAACATAAACAATTCAATTGAAACACTTTCCAGTCTCTTTAGGAGGTGTAGATGGTGTAAATAGCAAGTCATAACACGGAACGCTATTGCGTATACAGAAATATGATATGTGAAAGCAATAGGTGTGAGGACTAGGATAGGAGCAGTCCCAATGTAAGGCAAACCTAATAACTAAACGCATTCACTTCTAAGTTAGCAACAAAGTCAAGAGCAGTCACTTTAAAAGCTAGCCAAACTATCTAAAATTATTCACGTTTGCACAGCCCGTAAGTACTCATAGGTTGGAACAGCACAGCATACAAAACCAGCATTTGCGTGAGATGTAAAGGGTTCCTATACCAGCTTAAGCAGTATCGGTATCAGTATCAGAGGGTCCCACTTATGTAGCGCTACCTGAAAGCTAAAAGCATTCGTATAGCTGAGCAAAGATCCACGTGCTACAGAATCAATGCAGACAGTAGCGGAGTAGCATTACAAGAAAGACTATACTAAACGCATTCGCGTTAATCTGTCCACCAACAATATTATTGCAATCCTACCAATTTAGTGCCACCTTAAGGCTGAACGCATTCGCGTTTGGATTAGTAATAGTAAACACGCTGTTCTATCAGTATCAGAGGTAGATGAGTAGTCTTATATCAGAGGCTGCATCAACGCAACTCCCACCAACCTGAACACAACAGTACTAGAGCCGTCCCATGTATTCAGTACCACCCAAGTGCTAAACACATTCGCACTTACACTAGAAAGAGTACACACACTTTAGCACAAATCCAGACAGTAAAAGAGCAGTCCTACACTAGAAAAAGTACACACGCTATAGCACAAATCCAGACAGTAAAAGAGCGGTCCTTCAACTAAGGCTATACTAAACACAGTCGCGTTAACCTGAACATAAGCTGGAATAGCATATAATCATCAGTTTCACCTGAGTTGGAGTGTTATAGGTAGATAGCAGGTTACTACAGCAATATGGCACAAGCTAAACACATTTAACATAAACAGCAGTTAAACACCGACTTCTAGAAATGTTACAATACAATTCCTGAAAACTGGAGTGCAATATACAGCTTAAAACTTACTTCAGAGCTGTCGCACACAGCCAAGCAGACTCAGCAGCAGTGAGGAGGGCAGATTTAAAGATGGCGCCTTTGGGACATGGGCAGTCTTTAAAACTTCCACAGGAAGTCCCTAGGGAGGAGGAGGCGGAGATAGTAGAGGGTAAGTATAGACCGGAAAAGGAGGGGAGTGAAGACCCCTGGCTGAAGAAACGATAGCATAATAAGCTTGCAGTAGGAAGGTTAATAGAAGGGGAGGGAGGGAAGATAGCAGGGAGGCAGGTATAGACCGGAAAGGAAGGGGGTGCAGAGATCTGGCTGAAAAGGGATAGAATAGTAATAGGTTCAGTAAAGAGAACAATAGGCTAGGGAAGGAGATAAGAGGCTAAGTGGGTAGGATGTGGAACAGGAGTAATATCTAAGGGTAATAAAGCATACAGATATTGGGGCCTAGTAAATACAATAGTATGTGAAAAAGGGTAAAACAGGAGTACAGACCTGGGCTCAAAGGAGACAGGAGAAGCAAGTAGGGAGCCCAAGGAGAAAGGGTGTGAGCAAAACACAAAGTAGACCAGAGGAGAGTGGAAAAAGTATCAGGGAAGGAAGGGGGAATCAGGCAAGAGAAAGTATCCTCGGGGGAGAGGATGAGACAGAGAGGTAAAGGAGGAAAAGGATTAGTATAAGGAGGGAGAATAAAAGTGTAAGGCAGAAGTCAGTACTAATATCCCAAATAGGGATGAGAAAAGTATAACATCTAGTGGACAAAGTAGTAGTGCAGTAAGCAAACAAGGGAGCTACCAGGCGTGGAGCTGTACTAGAAGGGGGAGAGAGGATAGCCTATGTGGCCATCCGAGGAGACTGTGAGGGGAAATGAAGGAGTAAGGAGGGGTAGCTGCTGGCTGCTTAGCTAGTGGCAGTCTGAAAGTTTAGCAGGAACATTTAGTTAAAACGTAATATAGCATGACTAGGTAGACATACTCTCTTTTTTCTGGTGGTAGAGGGTGGTAGAAGAAGACAATGTCCTGACCGAGTCCAAGGGTATTCTGTGGGGAACACCCTAATAGTGAAATTAGAGGGATACAACCCAGGCAAAGACACAGGGTCGTGGAGGGATAGCTGTTAGAGGAGGAGAGAGGACAAAAGATAATGTTAGAGTACAATATTAACATACAGGGTTACAATTCAGAGTCAAAATGCAATAAAAGACAGGTTATGCAACTGGTAAGCAAAGCAATGTTACACATAGTTGATATAACTCTTTAGGATGTACATATTAATGGTGAAAAGTACATTTCAAATAAATAACTGTATAGCTAATAATATATAGAGCCTAGTGTTACAGCAAATCACCACACACACCAGAGTAATGCAGTGAACGCATTCACGTTAACATAAACAATTCAATTGAAACACTTTCCAGTCTCTTTAGGAGGTGTAGATGGTGTAAATAGCAAGTCATAACATGGAACGCTATTGCGTATACAGAAATATGATATGTGAAAGCAATAGGTGTGAGGACTAGGATAGGAGCAGTCCCAATGTAAGGCAAACCTAATAACTAAACGCATTCACTTCTAAGTTAGCAACAAAGTCAAGAGCAGTCACTTTAAAAGCTAGCCAAACTATCTAAAATTATTCACGTTTGCACAGCCCGTAAGTACTCATAGGTTGGAACAGCACAGCATACAAAACCAGCATTTGCGTGAGATGTAAAGGGTTCCTATACCAGCTTAAGCAGTATCGGTATCAGTATCAGAGGGTCCCACTTATGTAGCGCTACCTGAAAGCTAAAAGCATTCGTATAGCTGAGCAAAGATCCACGTGCTACAGAATCAATGCAGACAGTAGCGGAGTAGCATTACAAGAAAGACTATACTAAACGCATTCGCGTTAATCTGTCCACCAACAATATTATTGCAATCCTACCAATTTAGTGCCACCTTAAGGCTGAACGCATTCGCGTTTGGATTAGTAATAGTAAACACGCTGTTCTATCAGTATCAGAGGTAGATGAGTAGTCTTATATCAGAGGCTGCATCAACGCAACTCCCACCAACCTGAACACAACAGTACTAGAGCCGTCCCATGTATTCAGTACCACCCAAGTGCTAAACACATTCGCACTTACACTAGAAAGAGTACACACACTTTAGCACAAATCCAGACAGTAAAAGAGCAGTCCTACACTAGAAAAAGTACACACGCTATAGCACAAATCCAGACAGTAAAAGAGCGGTCCTTCAACTAAGGCTATACTAAACACAGTCGCGTTAACCTGAACATAAGCTGGAATAGCATATAATCATCAGTTTCACCTGAGTTGGAGTGTTATAGGTAGATAGCAGGTTACTACAGCAATATGGCACAAGCTAAACACATTTAACATAAACAGCAGTTAAACACCGACTTCTAGAAATGTTACAATACAATTCCTGAAAACTGGAGTGCAATATACAGCTTAAAACTTACTTCAGAGCTGTCGCACACAGCCAAGCAGACTCAGCAGCAGTGAGGAGGGCAGATTTAAAGATGGCGCCTTTGGGACATGGGCAGTCTTTAAAAACTTCCACAGGAAGTCCCTAGGGAGGAGGAGGCGGAGATAGTAGGGGGTAGGTATAGACCGGAAAAGGAGGGGAGTGAAGAAACCTGGCTGAAGAAAGGATAGGATAATAAGGTTGCAGTAGGAAGATTAATAGAAGGGGGAAGGGGAGGGAAGATAGCAGGGAGGCAGGTATAGACCGGAAAGGAAGGGGGGTGCAGAGATCTGGCTGAAAAGGGATAGAATAGTAATAGGTTCAGTAAAGAGAACAATAGGCTAGGGAAGGAGATAAGAGGCTAAGTGGGTAGGATGTGGAACAGGAGTAATATCTAAGGGTAATAAAGCATACAGATATTGGGGCCTAGTAAATACAATAGTATGTGAAAAAGGGTAAAACAGGAGTACAGACCTGGGCTCAAAGGAGACAGGAGAAGCAAGTAGGGAGCCCAAGGAGAAAGGGTGTGAGCAAAACACAAAGTAGACCAGAGGAGAGTGGAAAAAGTATCAGGGAAGGAAGGGGGAATCAGGCAAGAGAAAGTATCCTCGTCGGAGAGGATGAGACAGAGAGGTAAAGAAGGCAGAGGATAAGTATAAGGAGGGAGAATAAAAGTGTAAGGCAGAAGTCAGTACTAATATCCCAAATAGGGATGAGAAAAGTATAACATCTAGTGGACAAAGTAGTAGTGCAGTAAGCAAACAAGGGAGCTACCAGGCGTGGAGCTGTACTAGAAGGGGGAGAGAGGATAGCCTATGTGGCCATCCGAGGAGACTGTGACGGGAAATGCAGGAGTAAGGAGGGTAGCTGCTGGCTGCTTAGCTAGTGGCAGTCTGAAAGTTTAGCAGGAACATTTAGTTAAAACGTAATATAGCATGACTAGGTAGACATACTCTCTATTTTCTGGTGGTAGAGGGTGGTAGAAGAAGACAATGTCCTGACCGAGTCCAAGGGTATTCTGTGGGGAACACCCTAATAGTGAAATTAGAGGGATACAACCCAGGCAAAGATACAGGGTCGTGGAGGGGATAGCTGTTAGAGGAGGGAGAGAAGACAAAAAGATAATGTTAGAGTACAATATTAACATACAGGGTTACAATTCAGAGTCAAAATGCAATAAAAGACAGGTTATGCAACTGGTAAGCAAAGCAATGTTACACATAGTTGATATAACTCTTTAGGATGTACATATTAATGGTGAAAAGTACATTTCAAATAAATAACTGTATAGCTAATAATATATAGAGCCTAGTGTTACAGCAAATCACCACACACACCAGAGTAATGCAGTGAACGCATTCACGTTAACATAAACAATTCAATTGAAACACTTTCCAGTCTCTTTAGGAGGTGTAGATGGTGTAAATAGCAAGTCATAACATGGAACGCTATTGCGTATACAGAAATATGATATGTGAAAGCAATAGGTGTGAGGACTAGGATAGGAGCAGTCCCAATGTAAGGCAAACCTAATAACTAAACGCATTCACTTCTAAGTTAGCAACAAAGTCAAGAGCAGTCACTTTAAAAGCTAGCCAAACTATCTAAAATTATTCACGTTTGCACAGCCCGTAAGTACTCATAGGTTGGAACAGCACAGCATACAAAACCAGCATTTGCGTGAGATGTAAAGGGTTCCTATACCAGCTTAAGCAGTATCGGTATCAGTATCAGAGGGTCCCACTTATGTAGCGCTACCTGAAAGCTAAAAGCATTCGCGTATAGCTGAGCAAAGATCCACGTGCTACAGAATCAATGCAGACAGTAGCGGAGTAGCATTACAAGAAAGACTATACCAAACGCGCATTCGCGTTAATCTGTCCACCAACAATATTATTGCAATCCTACCAATTTAGTGCCACCTTAAGGCTGAACGCATTCGCGTTTGGATTAGTAATAGTAAACACGCTGTTCTATCAGTATCAGAGGTAGATGAGTAGTCTTATATCAGAGGCTGCATCAACGCAACTCCCACCAACCTGAACACAACAGTACTAGAGCCGTCCCATGTATTCAGTACCACCCAAGTGCTAAACACATTCGCACTTACACTAGAAAGAGTACACACACTTTAGCACAAATCCAGACAGTAAAAGAGCAGTCCTACACTAGAAAAAGTACACACGCTATAGCACAAATCCAGACAGTAAAAGAGCGGTCCTTCAACTAAGGCTATACTAAACACAGTCGCGTTAACCTGAACATAAGCTGGAATAGCATATAATCATCAGTTTCACCTGAGTTGGAGTGTTATAGGTAGATAGCAGGTTACTACAGCAATATGGCACAAGCTAAACACATTTAACATAAACAGCAGTTAAACACCGACTTCTAGAAATGTTACAATACAATTCCTGAAAACTGGAGTGCAATATACAGCTTAAAACTTACTTCAGAGCTGTCGCACACAGCCAAGCAGACTCAGCAGCAGTGAGGAGGGCAGATTTAAAGATGGCGCCTTTGGGACATGGGCAGTCTTTAAAGACTTCCACAGGTAGTCCCTAGGGAGTAGGAGGCTGTCAGAGTAGGTGGTAGGTACAGACCGGAAAAGGAGGGAGTGAAGAAACCTGGCTGAAGAAAGGATAGGATAATAAGGTTGCAGTAGGAAGATTAATAGAAGGGGGAGGGGGGGGAAGATAGCAGGGAGGCAGGTATAGACCGGAAAGGAAGGGGGTGCAGAGATCTGGCTGAAAAGGGATAGAATAGTAATAGGTTCAGTAAAGAGAACAATAGGCTAGGGAAGGAGATAAGAGGCTAAGTGGGTAGGATGTGGAACAGGAGTAATATCTAAGGGTAATAAAGCATACAGATATTGGGGCCTAGTAAATACAATAGTATGTGAAAAAGGGTAAAACAGGAGTACAGACCTGGGCTCAAAGGAGACAGGAGAAGCAAGTAGGGAGCCCAAGGAGAAAGGGTGTGAGCAAAACACAAAGTAGACCAGAGGAGAGTGGAAAAGTATCAGGGAAGGAAGGGGAATCAGGCAAGAGAAAGTATCCTCGGGGAGAGGATGAGACAGAGAGGTAAAGGAGGAAAAGGATTAGTATAAGGAGGGGAGAATAAAAGTGTAAGGCAGAAGTCAGTACTAATATCCCAAATAGGGATGAGAAAAGTATAACATCTAGTGGACAAAGTAGTAGTGCAGTAAGCAAACAAGGGAGCTACCAGGCGTGGAGCTGTACTAGAAGGGGGAGAGAGGATAGCCTATGTGGCCATCCGAGGAGACTGTGAGGGAAATGAAGGAGTAAGGAGGGGTAGCTGCTGGCTGCTTAGCTAGTGGCAGTCTGAAAGTTTAGCAGGAACATTTAGTTAAAACGTAATATAGCATGACTAGGTAGACATACTCTCTATTTTCTGGTGGTAGAGGGTGGTAGAAGAAGACAATGTCCTGACCGAGTCCAAGGGTATTCTGTGGGGAACACCCTAATAGTGAAATTAGAGGGATACAACCCAGGCAAAGACACAGGGTCGTGGAGGCGATAGCTGTTAGAGGAGGGAGAGAGGACAAAAGATAATGTTAGAGTACAATATTAACATACAGGGTTACAATTCAGAGTCAAAATGCAATAAAAGACAGGTTATGCAACTGGTAAGCAAAGCAATGTTACACATAGTTGATATAACTCTTTAGGATGTACATATTAATGGTGAAAAGTACATTTCAAATAAATAACTGTATAGCTAATAATATATAGAGCCTAGTGTTACAGCAAATCACCACACACACCAGAGTAATGCAGTGAACGCATTCACGTTAACATAAACAATTCAATTGAAACACTTTCCAGTCTCTTTAGGAGGTGTAGATGGTGTAAATAGCAAGTCATAACACGGAACGCTATTGCGTATACAGAAATATGATATGTGAAAGCAATAGGTGTGAGGACTAGGATAGGAGCAGTCCCAATGTAAGGCAAACCTAATAACTAAACGCATTCACTTCTAAGTTAGCAACAAAGTCAAGAGCAGTCACTTTAAAAGCTAGCCAAACTATCTAAAATTATTCACGTTTGCACAGCCCGTAAGTACTCATAGGTTGGAACAGCACAGCATACAAAACCAGCATTTGCGTGAGATGTAAAGGGTTCCTATACCAGCTTAAGCAGTATCGGTATCAGTATCAGAGGGGTCCCACTTATGTAGCGCTACCTGAAAGCTAAAAGCATTCGCGTATAGCTGAGCAAAGATCCACGTGCTACAGAATCAATGCAGACAGTAGCGGAGTAGCATTACAAGAAAGACTATACTAAACGCATTCGCGTTAATCTGTCCACCAACAATATTATTGCAATCCTACCAATTTAGTGCCACCTTAAGGCTGAACGCATTCGCGTTTGGATTAGTAATAGTAAACACGCTGTTCTATCAGTATCAGAGGTAGATGAGTAGTCTTATATCAGAGGCTGCATCAACGCAACTCCCACCAACCTGAACACAACAGTACTAGAGCCGTCCCATGTATTCAGTACCACCCAAGTGCTAAACACATTCGCACTTACACTAGAAAGAGTACACACACTTTAGCACAAATCCAGACAGTAAAAGAGCAGTCCTACACTAGAAAAAGTACACACGCTATAGCACAAATCCAGACAGTAAAAGAGCGGTCCTTCAACTAAGGCTATACTAAACACAGTCGCGTTAACCTGAACATAAGCTGGAATAGCATATAATCATCAGTTTCACCTGAGTTGGAGTGTTATAGGTAGATAGCAGGTTACTACAGCAATATGGCACAAGCTAAACACATTTAACATAAACAGCAGTTAAACACCGACTTCTAGAAATGTTACAATACAATTCCTGAAAACTGGAGTGCAATATACAGCTTAAAACTTACTTCAGAGCTGTCGCACACAGCCAAGCAGACTCAGCAGCAGTGAGGAGGGCAGATTTAAAGATGGCGCCTTTGGGACATGGGCAGTCTTTAAAAACTTCCACAGGAAGTCCCTAGGGAGGAGGAAGCGGAGATAGTAGGGGTAGGTATAGACCGGAAAAGGAGGGAGTGAAGAAACCTGGCTGAAGAAAGGATAGGATAATAAGGTTGCAGTAGGAAGATTAATAGAAGGGGAGGGGGAGGGAAGATAGCAGGGAGGCAGGTATAGACCGGAAAGGAAGGGGGTGCAGAGATCTGGCTGAAAAGGGATAGAATAGTAATAGGTTCAGTAAAGAGAACAATAGGCTAGGGAAGGAGATAAGAGGCTAAGTGGGTAGGATGTGGAACAGGAGTAATATCTAAGGGTAATAAAGCATACAGATATTGGGGCCTAGTAAATACAATAGTATGTGAAAAAGGGTAAAACAGGAGTACAGACCTGGGCTCAAAGGAGACAGGAGAAGCAAGTAGGGAGCCCAAGGAGAAAGGGTGTGAGCAAAACACAAAGTAGACCAGAGGAGAGTGGAAAAGTATCAGGGAAGGAAGGGGAATCAGGCAAGAGAAAGTATCCTCGGGGAGAGGATGAGACAGAGAGGTAAAGGAGGAAAAGGATTAGTATAAGGAGGGAGAATACAAGTGTAAGGCAGAAGTCAGTACTAATATCCCAAATAGGGATGAGAAAAGTATAACATCTAGTGGACAAAGTAGTAGTGCAGTAAGCAAACAAGGGAGCTACCAGGCGTGGAGCTGTACTAGAAGCTGGAGAGAGGATAGCCTATGTGGCCATCCGAGGAGACTGTGAGGGGAAATGAAGGAGTAAGGAGGGGTAGCTGCTGGCTGCTTAGCTAGTGGCAGTCTGAAAGTTTAGCAGGAACATTTAGTTAAAACGTAATATAGCATGACTAGGTAGACATACTCTCTATTTTCTGGTGGTAGAGGGTGGTAGAAGAAGACAATGTCCTGACCGAGTCCAAGGGTATTCTGTGGGGAACACCCTAATAGTGAAATTAAAGGGATACAACCCAGGCAAAGACACAGGGTCGTGGAGGGGATAGCTGTTAGAGGAGGGAGAGAGGACAAAAAGATAATGTTAGAGTACAATATTAATATACAGGGTTACAATTCAGAGTCAAAATGCAATAAAAGACAGGTTATGCAACTGGTAAGCAAAGCAATGTTACACATAGTTGATATAACTCTTTAGGATGTACATATTAATGGTGAAAAGTACATTTCAAATAAATAACTGTATAGCTAATAATATATAGAGCCTAGTGTTACAGCAAATCACCACACACACCAGAGTAATGCAGTGAACGCATTCACGTTAACATAAACAATTCAATTGAAACACTTTCCAGTCTCTTTAGGAGGTGTAGATGGTGTAAATAGCAAGTCATAACACGGAACGCTATTGCGTATACAGAAATATGATATGTGAAAGCAATAGGTGTGAGGACTAGGATAGGAGCAGTCCCAATGTAAGGCAAACCTAATAACTAAACGCATTCACTTCTAAGTTAGCAACAAAGTCAAGAGCAGTCACTTTAAAAGCTAGCCAAACTATCTAAAATTATTCACGTTTGCACAGCCCGTAAGTACTCATAGGTTGGAACAGCACAGCATACAAAACCAGCATTTGCGTGAGATGTAAAGGGTTCCTATACCAGCTTAAGCAGTATCGGTATCAGTATCAGAGGGGTCCCACTTATGTAGCGCTACCTGAAAGCTAAAAGCATTCGCGTATAGCTGAGCAAAGATCCACGTGCTACAGAATCAATGCAGACAGTAGCGGAGTAGCATTACAAGAAAGACTATATCAAACGCATTCGCGTTAATCTGTCCACCAACAATATTATTGCAATCCTACCAATTTAGTGCCACCTTAAGGCTGAACGCATTCGCGTTTGGATTAGTAATAGTAAACACGCTGTTCTATCAGTATCAGAGGTAGATGAGTAGTCTTATATCAGAGGCTGCATCAACGCAACTCCCACCAACCTGAACACAACAGTACTAGAGCCGTCCCATGTATTCAGTACCACCCAAGTGCTAAACACATTCGCACTTACACTAGAAAGAGTACACACACTTTAGCACAAATCCAGACAGTAAAAGAGCAGTCCTACACTAGAAAAAGTACACACGCTATAGCACAAATCCAGACAGTAAAAGAGCGGTCCTTCAACTAAGGCTATACTAAACACAGTCGTTAACCTGAACATAAGCTGGAATAGCATATAATCATCAGTTTCACCTGAGTTGGAGTGTTATAGGTAGATAGCAGGTTACTACAGCAATATGGCACAAGCTAAACACATTTAACATAAACAGCAGTTAAACACCGACTTCTAGAAATGTTACAATACAATTCCTGAAAACTGGAGTGCAATATACAGCTTAAAACTTACTTCAGAGCTGTCGCACACAGCCAAGCAGACTCAGCAGCAGTGAGGAGGGCAGATTTAAAGATGGCGCCTTTGGGACATGGGCAGTCTTTAAAAACTTCCACAGGAAGTCCCTAGGGAGGAGGAAGCGGAGATAGTAGGGGGTAGGTATAGACCGGAAAAGGAGGGGAGTGAAGAAACCTGGCTGAAGAAAGGATAGGATAATAAGGTTGCAGTAGGAAGATTAATAGAAGGGGGAGGGGGAGGGAAGATAGCAGGGAGGCAGGTATAGACCGGAAAGGAAGGGGGGTGCAGAGATCTGGCTGAAAAGGGATAGAATAGTAATAGGTTCAGTAAAGAGAACAATAGGCTAGGGAAGGAGATAAGAGGCTAAGTGGGTAGGATGTGGAACAGGAGTAATATCTAAGGGTAATAAAGCATACAGATATTGGGGCCTAGTAAATACAATAGTATGTGAAAACGGGTAAAACAGGAGTACAGACCTGGGCTCAAAGGAGACAGGAGAAGCAAGTAGGGAGCCCAAGGAGAAAGGGTGTGAGCAAAACACAAAGTAGACCAGAGGAGAGTGGGAAAAGTATCAGGGAAGGAAGGGGGAATCAGGCAAGAGAAAGTATCCTCGGGGGAGAGGATGAGACAGAGAGGTAAAGGAGGAAAAGGATTAGTATAAGGAGGGGAGAATACAAGTGTAAGGCAGAAGTCAGTACTAATATCCCAAATAGGGATGAGAAAAGTATAACATCTAGTGGACAAAGTAGTAGTGCAGTAAGCAAACAAGGGAGCTACCAGGCGTGGAGCTGTACTAGAAGGGGGAGAGAGGATAGCCTATGTGGCCATCCGAGGAGACTGTGAGGGGAAATGAAGGAGTAAGGAGGGGTAGCTGCTGGCTGCTTAGCTAGTGGCAGTCTGAAAGTTTAGCAGGAACATTTAGTTAAAACGTAATATAGCATGACTAGGTAGATATACTCTCTATTTTCTGGTGGTAGAAGAAGACAATGTCCTGACCGAGTCCAAGGGTATTCTGTGGGGAACACCCTAATAGTGAAATTAGAGGGATACAACCCAGGCAAAGACACAGGGTCGTGGAGGGGATAGTCTCTATTTTCTGGTGGTAGAGGGTGGTAGAAGAAGACAATGTCCTGACCGAGTCCAAGGGTATTCTGTGGGGAACACCCTAATAGTGAAATTAGAGGGATACAACCCAGGCAAAGACACAGGGTCGTGGAGGGGATAGTCTCTATTTTCTGGTGGTAGAGGGTGGTAGAAGAAGACAATGTCCTGACAGAGTCCAAGGGTATTCTGTGGGGAACACCCTAATAGTGAAATTAGAGGGATACAACCCAGGCAAAGACACAGGGTCGTGGAGGGGATAGTCTCTTTTTTCTGGTGGTAGAGGGTGGTAGAAGAAGACAATGTCCTGACCGACTCCAAGGTTATTCTGTGGGGAACACCCTAATAGTGAAATTAGAGGGATACAACCCAGGCAAAGACACAGGGTCGTGGAGGGGATAGTCTCTATTTTCTGGTGGTAGAGGGTGGTAGAAGAAGACAATGTCCTGACCGAGTCCAAGGGTATTCTGTGGGGAACACCCTAATAGTGAAATTAGAGGGATACAACCCAGGCAAAGACACAGGGTCGTGGAGGGGATAGTCTCTATTTTCTGGTGGTAGAGGGTGGTAGAAGAAGACAATGTCCTGACCGAGTCCAAGGGTATTCTGTGGGGAACACCCTAATAGTGAAATTAGAGGGATACAACCCAGGCAAAGACACAGGGTCGTGGAGGGGATAGTCTCTATTTTCTGGTGGTAGAGGGTGGTAGAAGAAGACAATGTCCTGACCGAGTCCAAGGGTATTCTGTGGGGAACACCCTAATAGTGAAATTAGAGGGATACAACCCAGGCAAAGACACAGGGTCGTGGAGGGGATAGTTCAGAGCTGTCGCACACAGCCAAGCAGACTCAGCAGCAGTGAGGAGGGCAGATTTAAAGATCTAAGATCTAAGATTATAAACAATCCCATGTTATGGTTACTTAAAGAGTTTTGTACCTCATCTATCACACCAAAATATATATCTAGTTACCCATTAAATATTATTATTAGATATCGTAATTTTATATATATGCATCCTAAGTATAAGGAATGGAATTTTATCTTATTTCCCATAATATATACACAAGGTATTCTTTTATCATCCACCTCTAAAAGAACTCTTCTAGTCACAGAGAATAATTTAAAGTATTGGTATCAGATGCTGTCAGACAATAAAGTAAAAAATTTAGACTTCTTAAAGCAAGAATATGATGTTGGTTAGAGATTCAGACTTTTAGACAACATCTTGCTAACAAACTTGACTTAATGTCTTTAACAGTTAAAGAATCTGTTCCAGTACTGATTGACTACTTGATACTAAATTTACAACAAAGGGTCTCTGATAAAGGTAAGCTCTCACACATACATAAAATTATTAGAGATGAAACCTATTATAGTTCAGATAATTACTGGAATTATTTCAATACCATTAATGGTGAATTACCAAAACAACAAGATAAACAATATATATTGGAATCTGCTTATAAAACTACTTCTTCTATTAATTGGAGACTTTATACCTGGAAATTTTTACATAGATCTTTCTATACACCCCTAATGATGAAAAAAATTAACAAAAAAGATAACATATGTAAGAGATGTACTGTAGAAATAAATGCTGATTGGGCACATATGTTTTACGATTGTATAAAACTCAAGGGCGCCCGCAGGCAGGTGCAAGGGGGTGCACTTGCACCCCCCTGGAATTGGCTGATTAGTTAATCGTATAATTTAAAAAACAGTTTTTTTTTTTTTGGGCGCGTTCTTCTTTAAGAAGAAAGAAGTCCAGTCGTGGGCATGCTGACATCATCGCTCATCGCGCAGTGCACATATTTTCAAGTTTGCGAGCGGGAATTGACATGGATGGTTTCGGGTTCACAAGCAGGAACTGAGGCAGACTTCACTGGAGATGGAAGAGGGACACGGACGGTTTCAGGTTCGCAAGCGCGATGGACGGATACTTAGGAGCGAGCGGATGATGGGACACTTTCAGAGTGAGTAGTCGGACGGAAGATGGGACTGGCGTGCATGTGTGTGTGTGTGTGTGTGTGTGTGTGTGTGTGTGTGTGTGTGTGTGTGTGTGTGTGTGTGTGTGTGTGTGTACTTTTTCTGTTCGTCATAAAAATCTGTGGTTTCTGTATTTGTGTCCTTGCAAAGCCAGTGGTAGTATTGTTGCCTGACAGCTACATGTTCTCTGGTTTGATTCTTGGCTGGGGTGCCTTACCTTCTGTGTGGAATCTGTATGCCCTCCCTGCTTTTGTTTCCTCCCATCTTACAAAAACATGTGTCTGTCTGGAGTGTTTCTCCCTGGGCCTCTGCTAAAAATTAGCTTTTTTTCCAAGTCACACTTTCCTGGTTAACAAATGTTAAAAAAATGACACTCATTTGAATATCAGACTTCATATTCTTCAGAAAGTGCGTGGTAACAAAACCTTTTATTCTAGCAATTTTCTAAGTGTACAAGATGGATATTTGAAATGTATACCTATCTTTGGGGCTGTATCCCCCCCCCCCCTTATTGGCTTCATCCAGGTTTTGTGCTAAGGTTGAGAGCTATGGTAAGAACTGAATTCACTGAATATGTTTGGGGGCTATATTCCCCCATTACTGGCTTTGTCCGGGTGTTTTTTGCTAAGAGGTTCAGAGCAATGGTGAGAACTAAATTCACTGAATGTTTGGGGGCTGTATTCACCCATTATTGGCTTTGTTCAGGTATTTTGTGCTAAGAGGTTGACAGCTGTGCTATGGTGAGAACTGAATTCACTAAATGGTAGCCATTTAAGTTTCAGTCTTCCTCTTTCACAAAACAGCTGATTTGGTGTAGTGGTATGTTGCTCTGACTGTTTTGCACAGGGTCCCCTGGGTTCAAGATGTGGCAGTGAAATGCATGGTGGTAACGCAGCATTTTATTCTAGCAACTTTCCAACATTATACAAGCAATGTTTAAAATGTGTCCCTGGTTTTTGGCCTTTTGTACCCCCCCCCCCAATAAATGTTGGCTTTTTCCAGATTTCTTGTGCTGCAAAGTTCAGAGATACAGCTGAGTGTTGAGTAGATTTTACAAGGAGCTGAGAGCTTCAGGGGAGCAAAAGTTTAGTGCTGCTTA
Source organism: Protopterus annectens (assembly GCF_019279795.1). NCBI lineage: Eukaryota > Metazoa > Chordata > Ceratodontiformes > Protopteridae > Protopterus > Protopterus annectens. Next base: position 1,222,394,038 of record NC_056747.1, on the reverse strand, counting down.
TGTTTAGTCTGCTTGCATTGTTCATAGCACAACAGATAGTGTACTTGCTTTTGATGCTGAAGGCTGTGGGTTCTACTCCCACAGTAGGTAGATGCATTGCTGATACTGTACTGTGTTATAAAGGGGGTGGATGCTGCAGTACTTTTGGCAAAGATACCTAGTAACTATGAACCTGTTATCAGTTTGCTATCCATTCCCTATTGCGGTATTACTAGCTTATCATTTTTTTATTGCATGCAACAAAGGCAATTTATTCTTCAAGGGTAACAGGCACTTTATTTGTAGATTGAACAATGACATATAAAGTTGTCTGCTAGCAGCAACCTCTTTATTAGTTACAAATTTCTTTAATGTGGATTTTACTACTTCAGAGATTGTGCATATTTTTTACTGATACTGGTGGACTATAGAAGGTTGAGTAGACTTTTTATGATGGAAATGTTCTGAATTGGGCAGTTTTGTCATTGGTGTATGCATTTTGTTTCATTGTTTACTGGAAAAATGTTCAAAACAATATATTTAAAATGCCCTCTAACAACTGTACTGTATTGTACAAGGAATATAATGTAATACAGTCAGGAAGGTGTATCAAAGAGCATGTGTATGTTATGTTTGAGGGACCTATGATTTTGAAGACAGCCCAGAGTTAATATTTATCTGCCACTGGCAAAATGTATTTTCTTTGAATGCGGGTTTCAATGCTGTTTCAATGAACGCGAGTTTCAAGGGCAGCGAAGTTTTAATGTTGAGTCTATTTTCACTGTGAGACTGCATTGCTTTGTTCAACAGATATGTATTAGGGTTTGTGCTGTAAAATGCAAAATAAAACTTTCAAATGAAATCTAAATCATCGCAGAAGTAAAGCAGTATGCACATTACAGTGTTTATGGTAAATGGGGCAAAATAACTAAGGAATGGGACATTGGAATGGCTGCAGGGGGGAGGCTCCATTCGACCATGATTTTGTGAGGTGGGGGGGGGGGTAGCAAACTCAGACAGCCCCGTTTGAACTATACCTCTCAGTTGTCCATATATTTACAGAATGAATAGATATTTGCATCTTATTTTTGGTTTGTTCCTCATAAAATTTGTGGTTTTCTAGCAAATCATTTAGGAATGAAGTCACTAAATGACAGACATTGAGTTTCAAATGTCATAACCTTCAGAAAAATGCATGCTAATGCAAGACTGTCTTAAGTTTATACAAGAGCAATTTTTAGTAGTGTTTGTATGTTCCCCCAATATATTTGGCCTTGTCCAGATTTCCTGCATTAAGAGGTTGAGAGGTACGTGCATATCACTTTGTAGATTAGGAATATCCAAACCTCTCAATTGTCCCCAATTTTGGCTCAAAATGTTGCTCTCCCCTAATAATCCCTCCTCCAAAATGGCAATTTTGGAAGAAAATGTGGAGGGTTTACAATTATATATAACTGTAATGATCAGAGTTATAGATTACTTTTATTTCAGAAATGCATGTAGATGCTCTTATTTTGTTAGCTGCTCAAGTTAACAATGTTAATATTAAAAAGGTGTCCCTTTTTTGACAGGTTCCCAGCTGTATTGTGTGGCAACTTTATATTTTTGCATCACATTTTGGTCCGTTTTTCATATAATTGTGGTTTTCTGGCAAATTAGTGGCAAGTCATTAAAGATTGAAGTTAGAAAATAATGGCAGACATTTGAGTTTCAGATTTTATACCCTTCAGAAAATTAGTACTAATGCAAGATCTACTACTGTTCTACCAAGTTAATAAGAGCAATATTTAAAAATTGGCCTTATCTTTGGGCCTGTATCCCACTTCTAGTTCTATGTATGGCTTTGCCCAGATTTCTTGCTCTGAAGTTGAGAGGTATGAGTGTCAGAGCCATCACTGTCAGCCAGAGACATTTCAAATTATGACATACTTATTGCACCCCACCCCCCATTGTAGTGGCTCTGGATGTGTCCAAGGAAGGCAAGGAGCAGTTATGCAGTGTAAGTGTGCAGAGTATTCCCCCATCCAAGGTAGATCACAAATACGACCGTGGCTTTTCATCTGTCCTTGATTTTGCAGAATGTTTTGGTTTTCTATCAGATTTTTATACTGTTGATTTATGCTTCTTATAATTCAGGAACTGCATGCTGTCACAGTGCCCTGTTGCTCTGTTTAAGTAGCCATGGTTTAATGAACATCAGGTAAGCTTGTCGGAGATTGTAAGATGCAAGTAAGATTTAGTAAGCATACTGTTAAAGAATTACCAGCATTGAAAGCCTTTTTGTTGTTGCCATGCAGAGAATATTTACAAAACTAGATAATGTATAAGCCTTGGGTATTGAAATGCATATGACAGTATTTGTAATAAAAGGACAGGATTACAGTATTTTCAGAAGCTCATTACATTTATTGGAGACCAGTGTCTTATAGCAGTGTCTGTGTGTTAGTACACTTGTAGTTGGGTGGTGATATATGTTAAATAAGCATTGCTACCTTACTTAAAAGCCAAGCCCTGCAACAACTAGGTAAGCTCGACACTGAAGTCAAAACACAATAGCTCTGGTGGGCAAATGTACTTTGTAGTAATCAAAAAAGGCAAATGTTTGAAATAACTGCAGCTTATGTGCAAACACAATAGGTAGTGATGAAAAAATGCTGTGCTAAAAATGCTTTAATGCTCCACATTGCTGAGCTGCAGATCAGTTATTATCACTGGCTACCAGGATTTCACCCACTTCAGGTCAAGCACGGTGCCGTTCAGTGCAACCTTCCCAGAACTAATTCAAGTCTGACCAGAATTATTTGGTGTGTGTGTGTGTGTGTGTGTGTGTGCGCGTGTGTGTGCGTGTGTGTGCGTGTGCGTGTGCGTGTGTGTGTGTGTGTGTGCATGGTATTATACAGATATGATCTGAACTACTGCTATTCACAGTAAAATAGTAGCCTGGAGTTAATTTTAAACCTCGGGGTGAGTCCACATCAATTTCAGACCATTCTTGGAACATTATTTTCTCTGCTAAAGCACTCTGATGTCATCCTGTATAAAGTGCACTCTCACACTGTATAAGTCAGACTTCTGTGGTGGCACTAGCATTAAGTACTGTGCTCTCTGGATTGCATAGCTAGATAGGTAGGGGGTTCTAATTTCATGGCAGTCAACTTGTATGTGTGTATGAAGTTGTGTAAATATCACCTCAACTACTGTTGGCCTTATCAAAATAGTAGCCTGACATTAATTTTACACTGCAGGGTGTGTCCACATCACTGTCAGATCTGACCCTTCTCTCAACATCATCTTGTCAGCAACACAATGCTGATGTCATCCTCTATACAAGTCAGATGTCTGAGGTGGTGCTTGCATTAAGTACTGTGCCTTCTATATTGTATAACTAGATAGGTAAGGGGTTCTAATCTCACAACACTCAACTTGTATGTATGTGTGTGGTGGTGGGTCTCTTGCATAACTGCAGGATTATTTCAGTATGTGTGCTCCTTTGACTCCAACTCATGAGAAACATGTACATTTCCAGATCAATCCCATTTCCCCCTTTCACTCTATCCACAAAGGCATACTATCTGCAATACACTGATGAGGTCAACATTTCAATAATATACTGTAACACCACAAATTTCAGATCTCTCCTGTGACGTGTGTATAATACACTTTTGTGTAGATTGTAACAGTTGATCGGTAGTGTGTTTGAATACAGCAGTGAGGCTCTCCTGATTGTGTGTGAATGTAAATGGATGCAGGAGTGTGTTACACCTTTTACTATTGACTACATTTAGAATTCCACATATCTGTAGATGTCATTTTTGCAGACACATCTCCTTTCCATGACACAGCTGATGTCATCCTTTCAAAGATGCAGTATGGCTCACATACACTCAGATTTCCTGTGACGTGTGCATATAATGCACTTGTGTGTAGGTTGCTTAAGTACATATGTAGGGAGTTTGAATACAGGAATGACTGTCATCTGTGGTTGTGCATTTCTCCTCTTACTATGCAGAATTGGCTGCGAATAATATATGAGGTATAGCTATACATTGCACTGTGCAACCACTTTTTAGAAGAAACATGAAGGTAATACACAATGGTGATGTCATCCATTGAAATGTGCAATGTCACAGTCATCAAATAAACCCATAGTTTCCATTGTGTTTCAACAAACCTTCATTTGCCTGTTATGTTAATTATACAGTTAAAATTCCAACATCATTGCTTACAGTCACGGTACATGTTGTTAATAGTGTTGCCACCCACATGTGCTGTGTTCAGGTGTAGATGTTGTTTCCTGTTACAAGTGTTTATTCATTATTTCCTTTGGAAAGGCTATATTGAAGACTAATGCTGTCATTCATCACACTTGTAGTGAAACACATCCTCAGGGCTGAAGACGTAAGATGACATAATGTATATTGTTGCCTAAGTAAGGCATATGTTCCAATATGGGATTATATCCACATTGGACATAATTGTTGTTCTACCATCACAGTGACAAGAATAGGGGAGTACAGGTGTGTTTGGGTATACCTAGCATCAGACATACAGCAATATTCTTTGTAAGTAATTATAGGTACACATAATCCTTGATTCATACACATGGTGTAATGCTTTCACATAGCCACACATATGACAATTGGTGATGCACTTATACCATGGGGCATTCATTGATCCCAATATGCTGTTGATTTTCTCAGTGCTTAGTGAAGTTCAAAACCAGCATTGAGTGACTGTAATCATTTGTTTCCTTAAGTGTTTTGCATGAAATACATTCCCCTCCTATTATACTTTGCATGTATAGCATGGCAGAGACCTCCCCCATCAACTTTTAGCAGATAAAACCTATGGGCTGATAAAGTACAATTGATTGAATGACATTATGTTACTTGGAGGGTTCTCACAGCTTGATGTCCAGTTATAGCATTGTGATTCATTTTGTGTGAACATACTGACATCACATAACAACCATTACATCACATCAGTGTTATCCCTTGATATGTTACACAAGCACATGTGAATGTAGCTTTGGATTTCTTGAAATTAGACAGTTGTTCTGCTAATGCAATAGAGAGAGGGCTACCTTGGCACATGCATTGAGTACCGTGGTGTGCACATGTGTGCTGCAGTTTTTAGTACTTCTGTACATACATACAGAGAAGTCATCCTTGACCACAGAACATTGATTCAGGACTGATGACATTTGTGTGCACATGTGCATACTCTTTTAATTGTCATCAGTCTGACATGCTGATATGACATTCATTATCAGGTATACTTTCTTAATTCACATATTAATATCATTTATTTGTCAGAATACCCATTGCTACCTCCTGTGGGAATACACTGCATTATGATGTGGGGTTTCCATCTGTTATTGGTCGGCACAATAACTGTGTCAGGCAGGGGTGTCTTACACAAGGGTATTATATATGTCACACTCTGCTCCCACATTTGTAACACCACACAGACCTGGTCTATATTAAATTCTCGAAAGGCCGACAATGTCGAATCTGACATTGTCGACATGAGAATAGCGAAACTGCAGAACATCGAACAAGTAAACAGAAATCTCCATAAGGGGAGATTTCCGTTTACTTCAATGTAGTGCAGTCTCGGAGTTGGTATATTTAAGTAGCGAGGTATGTGGGGGGTGCAGGGGGGCTTGCCCCCTTGCCTACACCATTTATTTTTTTATTTTTTTTGTGAACATTCGATGTTTTAACAGTTCGATCACTAAAGGTCAACCTTTAGTGATTCGAACTGTTAAATATTCTATGTTCTAATATAGACCCCACAGACCTACACCTTTAAGGGTGATCCTCCTTGTACATGTGTTAGGCCTCTTTCTGTGGTGTACACAGCTAATACGCAGGTCAGTGCTGACATTTATGGCATGGGTTCAGTTCTTGCCAAAGGTGATTGTGGCATCTGGGCCATTCCTATTTTCCTACAGGTTATGTGAATGTAATAGGCACTGTCCTTGCAAACTGTCATCTCAGCTCAGCATGTCAATGACATTCATATGTCATGTAACTCCCCTCTATTAGAATATGATTTTGTGCAACTGTCACGTCCAATAATATCATGTCTGCTTTTATTTACCTACATTTGCTCAGGAATAGAGACCATCATTATTTATTCTGATATATGTATTAAGGAATTTTATTATTACACAATTGTCTTTGTGATATAAGCACCTTCACATCAATTAACACACTAGACATGGAACATTTACCCTTTCCTCTGACATCTTTCTTTATGCAGCTGTTTGATTCCTGTCCAGATTATTCTCAGTACACTTTTCCAGTCTGATAATCCATGCAGTGTTGTTGTTGTTGGCCTTGCCATTTCACATCCCTTCTTACTTATTTTTGAATAGGCATGTTTCATTTATGTGCATGCCCAGTACACTTTTCCTGCCTGTGCACAGCATACATTATTTCTGTTATGTACCTGTTTGACATGTCTGAGTGAGCACATTTAACAGGTCTGTCCATAGACAAGCCTGTTTGTTTATTGTGTGTGCTTGTGCTGCTCAACACTGTTGCTGGCCAAGGAACATGCTTGTATTCATGTTAGCATAATGAGCAGCATGCATATATGATTAGCAGTACTGCTAAGGGTGCTCTAACATGTAAACCTACACGATTACCAAGTACTCAGAGTTGTGGCTGGGAAATGTGGGTGGAACCGTTTTTTTTTTTTTTTTTTTTTATTCATGCCTCCCCAGCCAGAACTGGACTCTAGGGCTGGATTTGGTCATGGTCAGAAATGAATTTAGGATGCTCATTCTACCTTTAAGGATCATTTTAAAGGATGTGAGGATGTCACACTGTTTTATGTACAAGAGCAATTTGCGCCAGAGATGAAGTAAATGTTGGGTAAAGTATTTTATTTATATGTTAGTGAAGGTCTGACTCCCTTGATAAAAAGTGTTTATGGAGCTGTTTATGCTGCAGAGGTGTAAGAGCCCAGCTAGGGTTGGATCCTTCATGTCACAGTAAGTAAGATCTAAATCTCCCTGTAGGAGTCTGTAAGAGACAGAGTATAGAGTTAGGGTGTCTAAGCTGTTTTGATAAAGATCAGAATTTTAGCCTGATATCTTTTCAGTTATGAACCCCTGGGGCCTTTATAATTGCATGATGAATCTAGATAGGAACATGCTGAAGGGAGCATTCTGCTCTATAACAGGTCTAACTAGAGCTGAGGACAGAGGAGTAATATTTTTTTTTTTTACCCGAATAAGACATCTTTACTTTCCAGCTGGGCTAGACAGAAGGATTTTCTGATCAGTAATGCTACAAGGTAGTCAGGTAAGATGAAGTTTTTAACAAAGGTGCCAAGATCACTGACTTGTGTATCTGTCTAGAGTTGGGTGTTGGCTATAGTTTAAGTTGTAGATGAGCATCATTTATCAAATATGATAATACTGTCCCTGTTTGCATTTTTTCCTACACAATTGATTTGCAAGGATTCTTTCAAAGCCATGGTGGTGCAGCGGTAGCATTGTTGCCTCACAGCAAGAGGTTCTCCCATTTGATTCTTGGCTGGAGCACCTTCTGTGTGGAGTCTGCATGTCCTCCCCGCGGACGAGTGGCGTTCGAAAGAAATGCGTAGAATGGGCGTCCTTCGTTGAAGGTTGGGCATCGAGCTGGCACCTCGGCACCCGTAAAAAAATCTACTGCCAAACATTAGCTGACCGGAGTTCCACTGTGGCGACCCCTAACCGGGAAAAGCTGAAAGAAGAACTTTCAGTAGCCACTTACTATCAGGGTGTGTTCAAACAATAACATCCAAATTAGCATTGTTAGCAAATTTAGGAAGCCATAGCTTTGAGTTTGCAGTTTGGAGATCAGAGAAGTATATGTCAAAAAGGAAAGGGGCCCACTATTGAGTCCTGAGATACACTATAAGTTACCTTCTTGCTATTGGCTGGCACATCCCACCTTGTCTCGTATCATCCTTTCCATAAGGGTGTACATTTAGGTTTTCTAGCTTGTTTATAACACCAACATGTGAGATGGTGTTAAATGCTTTGACCAGATATAGATCTGCTGTATAGACTGAATGACCCCTATCCATCCCCTCTGTTACCTTTTTGAAGCAATTGACCACATTAAGTAGGCAGACCTACCCTTGACAAAAAAAAAACAGCTGTTGAATGTTTAGTTGTATGATATTTTTGATGTCATGGTTTTTGAAGTCAGATGAGACTCATTCAGTAACTTTGCGAATTAAGCTAATTAGGTTAGGGCTCTCAGTTATGAAATGGCATCACAACAGATGTTTTTTCATACTTCAGGGACATATGTGTCTAAGGTTAAATTAAACAAGTTCAGAAGAATCTTATGTAGGCGGGTTTGGAGCTATTCATTAGGCATACAGACAAATTGTCTGGATCCATGGATGCAGGGGTATAGCCAGTGAATACAATTTTGTACTCACAGATGCTTATTGCTACCCCCTCCCCAGTTTACCTGGCATTTAAGAAATGGTCATATTACTTGGGATGTTGCCCCACCCCACCTCAGACTTAATGTCTGTAACATTTTCAGCCGCTCAGTCAAAAACTACTAGAGGTATTTCTTTTAGATTTGCAGTCCTCTGTGTAAGAAAACTATATACATGTTTTCGAAGCATTCATCTAGGTGGTTATTGACATCATATGGTTTGATAAAAACCTCCATGTTTCTAAAAGGTTCAGAAACAAATTGTACTCTTTAGAGTACAGAGAGTATGCCTGGCTACACCTTTTAATGGACATGATTCTTGGAGTATATAAGGGACTCTTGGATTTGAGGAATTTTGTTGATTTGTTGAGTAAAGCTGGCACTAAATTTACCCAGAAATATATAATCTATGTATTTTAGAGGGGTTTACTTTGTTTGTTCGAAAGCCCATATACTAGAACGTTATTTTCGCAAGACGAAAATAATGAAAACTGAAATCCCGAACTAAGCAGTTTTATCTAGAGCAAGTAAACACTTGCCCAGCATGGGGAAATATGCCCTTTTCTGCACTGTAGTGCAATCCTGGAGTTGGTATATATAGCTGGGGGTTATGGGGGGGGGGTGTTGCCTGCCCCCCCCACCTAGGTGAGTTTCACATTCTACAATGTTGTGAAGTTTTGGACAAGTGTTTACTTGCTCTGTGAAAAATGCATTGTTCAGGATTTTAGCTTTTGTTATTTTTGTCTTGTGAACATATTGTTTGATCCATTTTAGAGTCAGAGTGGATGTTGTCATTTTGGATTAATACAATGAATTGCTGGGTGCTGTTTCTTTATTTTCCTGATGTAATTAAATAATGACTTCAGATGATAATATCAGTTCAGACTTTGCTTTGGCCTTCCTGATAGTAGTCTTTATTTTTTTTCTGGTCTTTCCTTCATAGAGTCTTTAATGCCAGTAGACTTAGATTTCCTATAGGGATTCATAGGTTCATAGGTTCATAGGAGATTGCTACAGTAATGGCTCAGGAGCCCTTACAAGCCTAGCCAGCTTTGCCCAGATTTTACTCAATTTTCTATCCATAGGGGAAAGATGACAAGGGTCAGCAAGTGAGGTTTTGACTATTTTTACAGACTGTCTCTGTCCATAAGGGACATGGGCACCACCCCAGCAGTGAATTTGTGATTTCCTATCCATTGTTGATTGTGCTTGAATATGGTCAGGGAAGAGCCCTGTTTCATGTGAATATGAAGCCTATTCCAGAGGAGGGACAATCTCTAGGACACATATTTGTTTTTGCACCATGATCCATTCATGTCGGAGATCAGGTTTAGATCTTTGGAGTGGGTAACCATTGTACAGTTAGTTTTGTGAATATGCAACATTTCCATCAGGGGTGGGTCAGATCCTGGCTTGTATGTCAGACACAGATCGCCCCTCCTCAATCAGCAGGAAACTGAATACAATGATAGGGCTTGTAATTGGTCCACATATGACATGTTGGTTATAGCCTGTATTTTTTGGTGAGGAAACCTCTGAGGACTGAAGTACATGCCAAAGGCTGCATTGTATTTGATTAGTGGTCTGAAGAGGGCTGAGTATAGTGGTACTATGAGATCCTTAAATCAGGATGCCATACCCCTACTTATATGTTAAGCCATGTAGAAGGATTTTCTAACTACCATGGATACACAGTGGTCAAAGTTCAGATGTCTATCTGAGTAACCCAGATCTCTCCCCACTGGGTCTACTCTTGGGGGGAGTTGCTATCAATGTTGACATTTGCAGGGGTATTTGATTAACCAAGGAGTATTATTATGCACTCATTCAAATTTAGTTTGAGGCCATGGCTCTGACACCAATCAATAGTGTGTGTCAGACCTTTCTGTAAGATATCAACATAATTTGGGGAGACAATGATTACCCCCAACTTGCAGTCATCAGCAAACCTGATCAGCCAAAGGTCATCTACATTTGCCTTGACATCTAAGACGTATATTCCCAACAGGAGGGGGCCCAGAATTGAACTCTGACATACTTCACCGGTGACTGGTCTCTGGATGGATGTGGATTCCCCCACTCTGTCATGTGTCCTATCCATGAGCCACTTGGCTATCCATCTGGTGACGTAGAGGTTTATGCCCAATTTTGTGAGTTTATAATACATGATTGAGGTACTGTGTAAAATGCCCTGGCCAGGTCAGGGTAGGCGGTATGCACTGTCTTACTCTCATCCATGGCCTTGTTGGCCTTTTCAAAGATGTCCACCAGATTAAGCAGGCAGGACCTGCCCTTAATGAAGCTGAACTGCGTTGGGTCTTGGGACTGGGGATTTCCTATGTCATTGCTAATCAGGTCCTTGATTATCCTTTCCATAACCTTGCATGTGAAGATTCTCAGACTTATGGTTTGGTAGTTTTCTGTGTCAGTCAATGATCCTCCTTTTGCAGAGTGATGACTGTTGCTGTCCTCCACTCTACTGGGGCAAGGCCTGTCTGGAGACTGTGGTTAAACAGTGATCTGAGTGGGTCTGCTAGGTCATTTTTTCAAGCTATTTAGCAAGCACCCTGGGATTCCTTCATGTTTTCAGCTTTACAGAGTGCAGTGATGACTTGTTCTTTCGTAATAATAGGCAAAGGAATGGTGGGGGGCGTATTTTATGGGGAATGACTGGAGGTGATGAGGAGGTGAAATGTGAGGTCGATTGGCCAGCAGGCTTGCTACTTCTTCTGGATGAGTATAGGCAGTGCCAGCTACAGCCAACTTAGCACATTGTTGAGTGTTTTTCTTAGGATGGACAGAAAAAAAATGTTTTGTCATTATCTTTTATTTGGGAGGCTATTTTAGTGTCTTATTTAGCTTTTGAAGACTTGACTAGTTCCCTGATTTGCTTATTGAGACTAAAGAGGGATTTTTTTCCCTGTTGTGCTCCTCCCACTTACTTGTAGATAGGAATTTCTTCCTTCTGTCGTATAGTCTATTTATGCCAGGGGTCCACCAGAGTGGTTTGTTTTTCTGGTTATACCTAGGATTAGTTTGGTCAGGTACTGCCATTTCTATGCGGTTGTTTAAGTGGTTGTACAGGGCATTTGTGTATATTTCTGCATAGGCCTATGGATTTTAGGGGTTAGGGGGAGCTTTAAAATTATCTGTACCATCACTTAATAGGTGGTAATTTGCCTTGGAAAAATTCCTTAGGGTTTTAGGGTTTGATGCGAGTACTGCCATTACATTTATTTCAAAGGAGACCAATTTATGACGCAATCTTACCAATGAGGACCTTACACTGAGGTGGTGCAATGCTCCCCCATGTTTATCACTACAATGACAAGGATATTTGAGCCCTTAGTGGGAGTGCAGACCAGCTGTTCCAGAGCATTTATACTGACAATTCCAGGAATCTCTGAACCTGCATGTTAGTGGTTGTATATGTTTCCCATTTTATGGAGGGATAGTTAAAATCACCCATGAGTAATGTTTTGGACTGAATTGTAAGTGATTCTAGTAGCTTCAGGTATGTGGAGTGGTTTTCATGGTTCATGGCTGGGGACCTGTAACTAGTGATGATATGGTGGGGGATTCTCCCTTTGGGCAGTTGGACATGGAGTAGCTCAAGTGAGTCATCCTGCTTGACCAATCTAGAGGTGTGATTGCTTTTTATGTAAATGGAAACAACTCCTCCTTTCATTTTTTTTCTTTTTAGAGGGTGGTCTGAATGTGTGATAGGCATTGTAGCCTTGCACTACTGGGGTGCTTTCCACAGCCTTGAACCACATCTCTGTAACTGCACAGATGTCAGCATTCTTCAGGGCAAGGAGATCTTCCAGAGAGTGCACCATCTTGTTAAGACTCCTAGCACTGAGCAGTAGGATTTGAACAAATTGCTATGCTGGTAGGTCTGTTTGGTTGACACTGCCTAAAAAAGGCATTATGGAGATGGCTAATGCCTTGGCTAGTATTTAAAAGCCTAGTAGCGACAGGTGCAACCCATCTCTGGCAAAGCAGCATGGTCTGTCTATCATGTTGTCCCAGGCTGACAAATGCTGGATCCTCTTGGAATGACACCAGTAGCTAAGTTAATTATTGAAGTCAATCATTATATGTTTGTATTGCGGTATCATTGTTGATGAGGGTACAATGCTGCTCAGTGCGAGGCTCATACCAGCCTGTGACACATATTTAGAGATGTCCATCCCGTCTATTCATATAGTACTGGAAGATGCATCTCAGGGCATTGATACCCACATGGACTATGACTGAGTTATACCATTACTTGTGGTTGAGTGACCTGAGTACCCTTGTGATTTTGTGAATCCTGGCCCCCTGACAGGCAACTGACTGTAACCCTCTCTTTTTCCAACTTGGTGAGGGGGGCATCCATGTGTCTCATGGTGGAGTCTCCTATGACCAGAATATTTGAATGTGTGGTGTTTTACCTTACGGGCTTGCTTGTGGAGACACTGTGATGGGTAATTTTATGTATAGTGGTTGGTGTTGACTTGGTTTTGTTTACATGTGGTTTCTGAGGGCAGTGTATGGGAGTCCTCTGAGGTTTTGTTAAGTTACTTGTGAGTACCTCTGCATATGTGGGTTTATTTGTCTAGGCCTTATTTAGTGAGGGAAATTATGTGTATGTGCTGGCAACCTGTTTGTCATTTGATTTGTCAGTATGTGAGTAGTGTCTCCATTTTCATAATGTAATTACATCTCTAACACACTGTGTTTGTTTGTTTCAGGATTAGGTGGTTGTCAGCATACATGATACAATTGCTATATTTCCTCAGGATGCCCATATCCACCAGACTGGCCACAGAGATAACAGCAAAGTACCTATCAATGATTTCATTATTTTACCATTTTAACCAGGGAAAAGAGTGGGCATATTTAACTGGACTGGGATGATAGTACACAGATGAAGAATGGGTTCTATACTCAGTGTGAACTGCAGCCATCCAAGAAGGTGATGCTGTTCTGCATGCAACTCAGAGGCTCCTAGAGCAGCAGGGTGACTGGGGAAGGTTGCAGACACAGTTATTCTAAGGGAAATCTTAACTTTGCATCTGTATAGGACACTACTAGCCGCCACTGCACTGAGAGCAGCCTAGTGCAAACACTGGACTTAAATAGAATCAGAAAAACAAGTTTTAGAACAGCAAGGCCTGCAGACCTCTCAGGAAAATACACAATAAGCTTTCAGTCAGCAGCCCCTGACACAGATAGGTTTGCTACAGCACACTTCTGACACAAGAGTGCAGCCAGTTAGATGTTCTTTTTCATTAGTTATAGAAGGCTAGGGTGTTTTTTGTAGTGGAAACAGAAGTGTAGCTAGCATTGGGCAAAGGGGAAGCTGTCTCAGAAGCAAGATGTTAGTGGCTGCAGTCAGCAGAGATATTTGTTTTCTTCTCACATAACATGAGGGTGTGACAATGGAACCTGGTGCTTCCTCAAAGGAGAGGATGGAGGGCAGTAAGAATGGAGAACGGCCTTTTTTAAGCTACCTGAGGGAGTGACATGGGCCTTGTGCTCTTCCGCTTTATTCTATGCAGGAGCACCAGAGCAGAGAGCAGCCTTTGTTTCTTTTCAAGCTGCATGAGGGCATGGCATGGACCTGGTGCTTCTCTGTAGGAAGAGTCACAGATCAGACTACAAAACTTTTTTTTTTTGCTTCTGAACTTAGTGTTCAGGAATGCCAGACTGAAGAGTGGTACCTAGTGCCAGATAAGCCAGATATTTGAACTGACAGATTTATACACTTTTGTAGGTGGGAGCTCCCAGCACGGGTACTGCTGATACTGGAAGTGTATTCTGAGAGCTCATCATGGACAGTGAGCCTTTCTGTTGGTTCTGAGTTGCTCACTTTTGGAAAGCTTGAAACCTTAAAAGAAAATGTCACTAATTTGTGGTTGGATTTGACTAGACAAGGAGCTACTAAAGAGGTGATACATATCTCAGCTATGCTGGTAAGGACAAGTTCCAGAAAGTTCCTACCCCTAGTGGGCTGATTTTAAGGAATTATCATTAAATCCAGGAATCTTTGGGTATACCAAACTTTGAGATATAAGTTTGTTAGTTTATTGATGGATAATTGATTGGCCATTATACAATATGTTTTCATTATGGGTAGTTTTGTGAGCACATTTAAGAATGGCTCATGACTGTCTAAGAAAATGGAAGGTATTCTGTAGCAGGCAATTAACTGATAGTTTTATTTAGGGTAAGTTGGAGTTCAGTATTTTCAGAGTATGGATCACTGGAAAATTGTCTAGAGATGATGCAGTTTCTGACAATTATGGCTACACCCCAGCAGTTTTCCCCAGGACTAAAGACATGGAAAGTGCTAAACTTAGGTACGGAGGAATTGCTATTTTTACAATGAAACCAAGTCTTTGTGGACTTCCTGTATAGAGCCTATCTGAGAACAGCATGAGCACTCAACTACAGGAGTACAGTCAGGAGCGGCCTTAGGTTAACTGGTGCCCTAGGCAAAAGGGCTCCACAGCACCCCCCCCCACCACCACACCACCCGGTGCCCCCATCCTAGTCTACCTACACCAAATAAATACTGGAAAAGCACCCCTACTAGAGTGGCACCCTAGGCGGCTGCCTAGTTGGCCTATGCCTAAGGCCGACTATGAGTACAGTAAACTAAAAATAAAGTAATTTAAAAGTGCTTAACCATTGGGAGCTGTAACTAAGGAATGGAAAATTAAAGGACCTGAATGTCAGCTAAAATAAAAAAAACAAACAGAAGTCCCAACATAAGAAGAAGGAGCTTAAACATGCAACAATGTTGGAGTATGGTGCAGCCTAAAACTGAGGTGGTGATTCTGGAAACAGCCTGGCGGGAAATCAGAGAACTGAAAAAGTCTTTAATGGAGAACCTAATCACCCAGGACAAAATAATAGAAGTGATAGACCCCTTAAATGAAAATACAGTAGCAGTACAAGACATAATGCCTGAAAATATGAACTGAAGCCACAGGCAGAAGAGGCAGAAGCACAATTGAAGTGTCTGGAACACAAAGATTTAGATGCCAAGGACAGAGACTGCAGTAAAATCTTAGATTTATTAACATACCAGAACAAATAGAAGGAGCCAACTGCATTAGAGTTATGAGAGATTTGATCGTCAAATGGAAAGTTATACCTGAGGAGCAGGTTCAGATTGAAAAGGCACATAGAACTACTGGTAACCAAGTTCTGGGAGAAGAAGAGGAGCCAGACACATAATAACTTGATTTTAAATGTTTGCCTTGAGAGAGATGATCCTTGGACTGTTATGGGAACCAGGCAAGAAGGTGCAAACAGGGAATGAAATGGTCTTCATGGAACAAGATTTTTAATATGAGGCAAGGAGAAAGAGGAATGAAGTCATCCCAGTAATGCAAGCTTGCTATGAAAAAGGGATAAGATGGTGAATCTTATATCCAGCATACTTCAAAGTGTTCATACAGGGTTACCCCAAGATGTTTACTGATCCAAGAGAGGTGATAGAGTATATTGAAAGACTGGTCAATCTTAGGAGACCCACAGGACAAGGAGAGCACAAGGAAATGTGGCATATGCTGAAAAAGATGTAGCAGACAGATCCACGTTGGTAATGGCCCCCTGGATATTTTTCATTGTTTAAGAAAGAAGAATGATTAAAAGAGAAAAGCAACATCACTGAAGAAAGCAAGACAGAATAGAAATGACAATGACTCTGTGATGGACCAGAGAGAAGACAGGCAGAGAAAAAAATGAAGTGAAAAGTCAGAAAAAAGAAACCTAAACCATGGGTTAAGGGGAAAGGAATGGCTGTAGCTGATTAGACTTAATCTGATGGTTTAAACAACTACTGACTTAAATAAAGAGACATCTGCAATTTAATTGACATTGTTTTCATTATACATATAAAGGTGAGCCCAAGTAACATGGGAAGACCAGCAAGGCTGGAAAAGAAGGGTATAAATGTTACAAGCCCTGCATCAACTTCAAGTGCAGCATGTACGTATGGCAGGACATTTCCTAATCATATGTATGTGAAACAATCAATCACTAGATAACAGGAATGATATGCAATTTACTTTTCCTTCTGTTTTTCTTTAAACAATAGAAGCAAATATGTTTTGTTGGTGCTGTGTTTTTACTGTTTAATATAAATGGAGATTGGTACCCATTAGAAGTGTAAGGCAGGAAAGGTATGCATGCTGATCAAGTAGAAGGCTTGGTTCTGTGCACTGGGTGCCAGGAGGGAATGAAGGAGATGGATGATATAAACTATGTGTAATACAGAATGTGACCCCCCCCAGGATAGAATAAAGCAAGAAGACTGAGAACAGGGACATGTAAAAAGAGTGGTAAGAAAAGGGTGCAAACTGGAAATAAAGGCAGATAAAGGATGAGTGATGTTTGGTAATGGGCATACTAAACCAGCACATTCATAAGGAGAAATAAGAACCCGGGTACAGACAGGGAAAAGAAGTGACATTGTATAGGAATAGACTCCCTCCCTGAAAACTGAAGAACCAAGCTTCATGTAATATTAGGGGGAATGACAAGAAACAAATGAAAGCAGGGAAATGATGACCCCAGGGTACAAGGGTGTGGGCAGCATCAAAAAAGAGAGAGAGTACAGAGTCGAAGTAGGCAGAAATGATGAAGTGCACTCATAGTTCGGAACATAAAACAGTAAGACAGAACGTTGTAGACTCTAAGAAGCAGGTGAAACAAGTATGCAGATGTGAGGAAAAAGTGGAAAAATGAAGGGAAAAAGAGACTAGCAAGGCAAAGGTTGCATGTTCTGGATTATGTGCATGCGTATTGCACAATATTAGCACTGTCATAGTGATTACAGGGGGCTTGGATCATGGGGGGAAAGTATCTTTGTAAATAGCTGGACAGTGTAGATAGTTAAGAAAACTTTTAATAAGAATGCTAGGATGGAATACTGGCTGGCTAAGAAAGAATCTAAGAGAGCAGTTGCAAAAGCAAAGAACAAACCATGAGAGGCACTCTACAAGCTTCTAGAAAGTCAATCAGTAGATGGCACAAAGAAACTATATTAGGTTGCTAGGCAAAGACAGAAAGACAAAGAAGACAGTCGGACACACTTCATAAGGGATGCCAGCAACAACCTGCTCATCAGTCCACAGAACATTGAAGGCAGATGTAAGGAGTACTTCCAGCAGCTTCTGAAAGAAGAAAACCCACCTGAAGTTGTAATGCCCCAGACACAGCCTATGATGAGAGAAAAGGAGGAACCCAACATAGAAGAAGTGAGAACAGCACTAAAGAAAATAAGGTCAGATGCAAGCAGCAGGCTCAGCTGAGGACACAGCAGATATGAAAAAGATACTGGATGAGATAGGGGAAAAGGGTAGATCCCAGAAGACTGGAGAAAAGCATGCTAGTGCCAGTGTTCAAGTGCAAAGGGCACATTCACAAATGTGGGCAGTGCAGAGGGATCAAACTCCTGCCACACTGCACGAACGTTCTGGAAAGGGTGATTGATAAATTAATATACAGAGTAGTAGAAAGTAAGATGGGAGATAAGCAGTTTGGATTCAGATCAGGATGCAGCACAAGTGATCTCAGGTTTGCAGTGAGACAGATAGTTGAGAAGAAGCTAAAGAGGAGGAAAGAGTCCAATTGGGCATTCATTGACTTGGAGAAAGCTTATGACAAAGTCCCAAGAAAGCTGATTTGAGCAGTCCTGCAGTGGTTCAAAGTCCCAGAAACATTGGTAGATTTAGTGCAAGCTATGTACAAGGACACAATGATGCAAGTATGAACAGTGTTTAGTCTCACAGAGGGGTCCCCAGTGGGAGTGGGTATGCACCAGGGTTCAGATCTGAGCCTACTGCTGTTATTATTAGTGATGGACTACATTCACAAACAGGTCGGAGGGGACAGATCAGCAAAGTTGGTGTATACAGACAATGTGGCATTACACACAGATTCTGAGCAAGAACTTCAGCAAAGGAGAGGGGAATGGCCTGCAAAACTGAAGGCACATACAATGCAACTGAGTACAGGTAAGTGAGTTGTAATGGGTTGTAATGGCAACAGATGGTGAAGTTCAGAAGAAGCTGAGAATTGAGACAAAAGGGAAAAAATTGAACAGGTTAACAGCTTCAAGTATCTGGGAGGGGTGGTTGAGAAGAGAAGTCTGAATGAGGAGGTCAGAGCTAGAGTCAGAGGGGCTGAAGCCAACTGGCACATAGTGTTATGGGTACTATATGAGAGAAGAATGTCAAAGAAGCTGAAAAGTAAGGTGTACAAAACAGTGGTGCAACCAGTACTACTGTAATGTATGGAAAACTGAGCGAGAAAGGCAGAGCAAGTGAGGAAGCTAGAGGGGATGGTGATGAAGTGCCTGAAATGGGTGGTAGGTTACACACTGTGGAAAAGATGAAGAAATGAGGACAAAAGAGCAGAAGTCAAAGTGGCTGCAATTTTTTCCATTCATTTTTTCAATATTTTCCATTAATATTCACAGTATTCTCAATAAAGTAAGTGAATTTCATACTTTGATAGCTCAATAATCTCCCAGTATAATAACTATACAAGAACCTTGGCTTAAACCACACATCTCAGGTAAAGAATTCCTCTCCCCAGGTTATAACATCCTTCTTCTTGACAGAACAACCAAAAAAGGTGGAGATGTCAGTGTAGTATACTCCAACAATCTCACCCAATCCCCTGCCTGACCCTCCTCCTTCATTTTACCTTGCTGAATTCTTAACTGCCAACTGTAAACTCAATGACCAAAAACCTTTAACTGTTGCTGCAATATGTATACCACCAGGTGATAACATACCTATATTAGAACAAATCCTCAACTGGTTTACTAATAACATACCCAATGAAACCACCTTACTAGGTGATGTAAATATCAATTGGCTATCCCTAATTTCCACCTATCCAAGCTCCAGCATAAACTTAAATGGCTTCATTCAGCTTATCTCAACTCCCACCCACAACATTAAAACAACTAACTCTACATCTATCATTGACTGGATTCTTGTCTCCAATCCTAACCACTATCACAACCCTCAATCCCTGCCTGATGCTATTAGTGACTACGCTCCCATCTGTGTCCAAAAAGCTCTCTCTCCATCTTCCTAGGTCACAGAGAGTGCCAAAGACTATCCACTTTCCATCCTGACTCATTTAATAACATTCTTTCATCTGTCAACTGGTCCTTCCTTTCTAATCTATCTCTGGATGAAGCTGTTCAATGATTTAACACCATATTTCTTAATACACTCAGCTCCCTTGCTCCCCTTTGAACTAAAAGGGTCAAATCTCGATGCTCTCCCTGGCTTACCCAGGCAGCACACTCCCTAATACAAAAAAGAGATAATGCCTGGAAGCTCTGGACTAGGACTAAACTGCCCACTCACTACCAAAATATAAGGAACTACGTAACCTCACCAAAAAAAAACTCAGCATAGACAAGAATAATTTCTATCATAAACCCCAAACTACACACAATACGAATCCCCCCAAATTTTGGAATAGTATCAATAAAATCTTACACCCTGAAAACCTCTCTACTCCTAACCCCTGCCCTAATAATAACCCACAAGAAACTGCTTCCACTTTTAACTCTTACTTCATCGATATAATTAATAAACTTATGCAGACCTATAACTCCACTGAACCCTCCAATTCTACCAGTCCTTCTAAGCTCAGTAATTCCTTCAATCTATAACCAGTTAAACTGCATTAAAAATATTCTCCTCAAACTAAAAACTTGCTCCACCTCAGCAGATAACCTACCCTCACGCTTCCTTAAGGCTGCGGCTCACTCAGTAGCCTAACCCATTTGTATCCTCATAATCCATTCAATAAGTGAATCCACAGTTCCATCTCTTTGGAAACAATTCTATACTATACTCCTCCACAAAGGTAGAAACTCTACCAAACTAGCTAACTACCAGCCTATAGCAATACTGACTCTATCAAAAATTCTTGAAAAAATGTGTTCATAAACAAATCCTACACTATCTCATCCAAGAAAACCTACTCTCACCTACACAATATGGCTTCCATCCTCAACGCAGTACCACAACAGCCCTCATTTTCTTTCACACACTCTAGCTCCCTGTCCAGAGACAATAACAAACTGTTCTCCTGTCTCTTTCTAGATCTTTCCAATGCTTTCAACACTGTATCTCACCCAATTTTCCTTTCCAAACTCTCTCACCTCAATCTTTCAACTGCTACTATTTCCTGGTTCAACGCTACCTATCCAACAGACAGTAAGCTGTTAAATGGCTATCCGCTCTTTCCCCTTTCCTCCCCATGGGAGCCCCTCAAGGATCAATACTTAGTTCCTTACTTTTCAACATTTTCATAAACCACATCTACACCTCCTGTCCACAATCATCCTTAATACAGTATGTAGATAACTCCACAGTCATTCCCAATTCAAATACCTTCTCTGACCTACATACCCTTACACAAAAATCATTCAAACTTATTGAAAAATGGCCCTCCAATAGCCAACTCATACTTAACCCCAAAAAGACTAAACTTCTACTTTTCCTCCACAAATCACTGTTTCACCACAGATCCACATTCACCATTACATCCCTTAAAACACAGCCATTAAGGCTAAAACCCATACTAAGCTTCTCAGTGCTATTATAGATGACAACTTAAATTTGACCTTCCTGTGTTCCATTGTATCAAGAAAACCCATCAAAAGTTAAGCCTACTGTATAGAAATAAGAAGTTCCTAACTAATGAGTTATGATGGACACTTGCCCATGCTTACCTCCTCTCTAACCTCTTCTATAGTTCACAAATCTTAACTAACTTACAATCCAATCTCCTCACTAAACTTGAAACCACCTATAATGAAGTAGCTAGATTTGTGTTGAGCAAGCCATCTAAATCTCATCACTGTCTTGCTCTATATTAAACCGGTTAGAATTCCTTCACCAGCTTCAACTATTTCAGCTCACTATCATCCATTCTATCCTGTAGAAACTGTCCTCCTGCCCTGAAATCACCTCTTTAGTCTCCATCTATACCCCCCCAGAACTCTTAGGAGCTCTGATCACTATCACCTAGAAATTTACAAACCCAAGAGATGTTCTGGACAAAAACTTTATAGCTACTTAAGAGCTGTCTCATGGAACAAGCTTCCCATGTCCCTATGAAAAAATAAACCAGACTCATGAATTCAAGAAAGCTCTAAAAGATTACCTAAATACTATCTGGACACATCCTTGTAAATATCCTCCCTGGACTCTTTATCCTCTACCCTATCCAACTCTCTCTCTTTTCTTATTCTCCTTTTTATACATGCTCTTAACTCCTACCTTATCAGCTCCCTTTTAGCTCAGCGCATCCCTTATTTTTCCTCATGTATTCTCTTCACCTGTCGTTTCTACACACATTCCCTTCCCATCTTGACCACTTATTCATTATCCAGTCCTCCTCTAATCCCACTCCCCTACCTTAGTTCCCTTCTGAAAATATCTACTTCTCATTAACCTCCAATACCAACAGCAGTCTTTTTTTTTTCCAATTCCCTTTTTACTAACAGGATAGTTTTCTTGCACTCTATAATAATTAAGTTGCTTACTCTATTTATATGTGTCTTTATTTAAATAATATAACAAAGCTGGATTTATATTGCTCCTTGTACCTCTGTTTAAACTAAAACACCTCTGTATAATAACTGTATGTCACAATGTTTGTCATCTGTAATGTTTGCATATAGTACTATTTTATTTTACTATTGTATTTGACTAACTTGTTTTTTTACTGTGAAGCCTTTCTGCCTGGGCCTCTGCTGAAAAAGGGCTTTAACTCAGTTGGACTATCCCAGTTAACAAATGTCAAATAAATAAATAAATAAATAAATAAAATTGCAGAGTAGGTCAAAGAGAATGAGTACACTGGTTTGGGCACATGGTCAGGAATCTTCTGGTGAAGAAAATTTGGGACAGACAGGAAGAAGGCAAGAGGAAACAAGGGTGTCTGGGAAAAAGGTGGAGGGATTGTGTGAGATAAGACCTGTGATTGTCAGGCATGAGTGTCGAAGAAGGCAGGAGAGTGGTATTAAGGAGAGAGAGAAATGCCAACAGTTGACATGATACCCCAACCCCACATAGAAGATGGGAAAAAAGATAGTCGATGATGATGAGGCAATAATAGCTATGATTCATAGAGGGGGTAAAGACACCATGTCTTTGGCATCATAGTGATTTATGACCTAGCCCCAATGACTAAGCCATCCAGTTTGTTCCAAATAAATAATTGGTGCCAAAAATCATGGACTGAAACTAAATGGGGAAAATGCATTATTGTATCCTTTGGAAAGTCATCTACCCAGGGGAACTGCCACATGGACAATACTCCTCTAAGAGATAACCCATTTGTTTGGGATTTGGGAACTTGTGTGGTCAGTGACCTAACTTTTGACCAATGTGTCCATTGTTGTAAGAAAATCCTTCTATATTGCACAGCTTTTAAACAAAAGGGATTGTCTAGATCTAGGGATGCCATTTTTGCAGTTTATTCAGTACTGATTAAGCCAATCATTGAATATAAGTCCCCCTTTGACATGCATCTGTCCAGTCATGTGCAACAACTGGAATACCCACAGAGATACCTTGCTAAAAGGATACAAGGCCTAAACAGCATGTCCTACATGGACTGACTCAAAGCCCAGTCACAATCCTTGGTAACCTATAGACTGCTAAGAGGTGAACAATTATATGTGTTTCATGTTAATACTAGCAGGAAGACTGTGGGGATGCTCTCAAAGCTGACCCACAAGCATCAGACATGTTTTGCAGGGGGAGGTAGGAAGGATGACAGATAATCTGATTAAAGCATTGTTTATAATAAAGGAAGCACAAAAAAAGGAAAAACTGGCACTGGTGACCTTAGATACTGAAGAGGCCTTTAACAGGGTCACTGGTGAGTACATGTATGAAATAAGAGAAAGATATGGATTGCCAGAAACACAGATTAACCTGATCAGGAGACTATATGAGGGGGCACTAGTCAAAGTGAAGATTAGATCAAAACTATTATGAGAAATATAAATACAGATGGACATGAGGCGTATTTGCCCATTGTCACAACTCTTATTCGGAATGTATGTGGAGCCTTTGGCTATAAAAATAAGACAAGAAGTTTATAAGGGTATGAATCAGAAAGGACAGAGAAGAAAATGACCCTGTACACAGATGATGCATTACTTTTATTAACAAAATATGAACAGGAACTCCCAAAAATATGGGATATTTATTTATTTTATTTTACATTTGTTTACCGGGCTAGTCCAACTGGATATATTTCCATTTTCAGTAGAGGCCCGGGGAGAAAAGCTCCACATTAGGGTTATTACAATAAGTGATTCAATAAAAGAAGGCAAAAAATTAGCAATGTTTAGAAACAAAACAAGTACATACAGAATTATGGTGCTAACAAAAAAATATATGAGAAAGTTTGTGCTAGTGAGGACATATTACTTCTATTTACAGTATAGGAGTAGGGGAGTTAAACTTAGTAGGAATTCAAAGAGAGTAAAAAAAAAAAAAAAAAAAAATATAAGCAAAGAAAAAATACAACCATCTGGAATTGTTAATTAAATTGAAAAACAGAGACTAATTGACAAAGGAAGTTAGAGCTAGTTGTACAGATGGGAGAGAGTAGGAGGGGGAGTAGAGTCATAGATTAGTCAGGATTGATGCAAGGGCATAGCCAGAGAGTCTTTAGGTGTTGTTTGAGTTTTTGTTTAAAGAGGAAAGGTGATGTCAAAGTACTTAGAGTGGTAGGTAGTGAGTTCCAGTGTTTACCTATGGTGTTAGAAAAAAGTGAATCGCCTGCAGAGTTATTAGACTTAGTTAGCTTCACAAGAGGTTTATTAGAGGAGCGCAGTGAGTTTAGATTAGAGTAGGGAGATATAAGATCAGAAAGTATGGGGGTATTTTCTGGTTGGTAAAATAACCTGTGTATAAAGGTAAGTTGGGAGACAAGTAGGGTATTGTTCAATTCTAGCCAGTTTAGTTGTAATAGATTAAGACAGTGATGAGTTCTAAATGGATTTCCAGTAGCAAATCTAGCGATGCTATTGTATGCATTTGTTAGTTTAGTAAGGTTTTTTTTCTTTAAGTTAGTGTATATGGGAGAGGCATAAAGGAGAGTGGAAATAAGATGAGATTGAGCAAGTGTAACTTTAGCCTGTGGAGATAGAAAGTTTTTAATTCTAAATAAGGAGCCAAGTTTTCTATTTACGGTTTTGATAGTGTTATTAATGTGGTTTTCAAAAGTGAGTTTATTGTCTATAGTGATGCCTAACAGTTTAGTGGTGGAGTCAGGGACTATGTGTGTGCCATTATTAGAGGTAATGGAGAAGTCAGTGAGGGGGGACTTCCTATTGGGTGTGAAAAGCAGGAGTTTGGTTTTATTGGCATTTAAAAGTAGGCAGCATTTCAAGAACCATGCCTCAACTGTGGTAAATATGTTCTGTGTTAGGGTTTGTAGGTCAGAGGAGGTATTGGCAGAGCAGATGAGAGTTGAGTCGTCTGCATATTGAATGCATGTGGCTTGAGGTATTGCTACATGTAAGTCATTTATGAATAAGGAGAAAAGGAGTGGACCTAGGATGGAACCTTGTGGTACTCCAAGAGTGACTGGCAGAAGAGATGAAAGTGTGTTATCCCAGAGAACAGCCTGTTGCCTGTAACTAAGGTAGGAGGTAAACCATTGAACCGCTTTGGTATCTAGAGAGAGAGATTCAAGGGTTTTTAGGAGCAGATGGTGGTTTACCATGTCAAAGGCTTTTGACAGGTCTAAGAAGAGAGCAGATGTTAGGATACTATTATTGCGGTTTTTATTGATACACTCGGTAAATGATAAGAGAGCTGTGGTAGTACTATGAAATGGCCTAAAGCCATGCTGGCATTTAGCTAGTAAATTGAATTGAGTTAAATGGTGCATTAGCTGATGATGAATACATTTCTCCATTATTTTTGCTAGGGGAGATAGAGCTATAGGTCTGAAGTTAGAATACTCTTTTGAGCTGCCTCCTTTGTGTAAAGGGATTATGTGGGAAACTTTCCAGATAGCAGGGATAGTTCCTTCTGTTATGGTTCTATTTATAAGGAGGGATATAGGATAAGCTATTGCTTCAGCTGCTTTTTGAAGGTATTCTGATGGTAACTGATCTGCTGATGGGGTACAGGGTTTAAGTTTTTGGATGAGTTTCAAGATGTAGGAAGTAGAGACAGGTTGTATTTGAAATATGGGGAGATTTGCAGGTAAACTGGTGGGGGTGTGAGATTTGTCTATAGTAAGTTTGTTTGCTAATGACTTAATGGTGTCTGTGAAAAAGGAGTTAAAGGCATTGGCAGTTTGGTCTGAGGTATTCATTTCAGCCCCTGATGGTAAGGGTGTACTAGAGTGGCCTGGGTGTAGGAGAGAATTTAGGGTTGACCAGAACCTCTTGGGGTTGTTGTAGTGAGTTTGTTGTAGTTTACAGTAATAATTCTTTTTATCCAAAAATACAGCTTTTTTTGTGCTATTTCTTAACTGTCTAAAGGTTTGATGGTCAGAAATAGTCTTTGTAGTTCTCCATTTAGCCCAAGATTTATTTCTAAGTAGTATTTTTTGTCTTGTCTCTTTGGACAGCCAGGGGCAGGTTTAAATTTAACTCTGATGGATCGTATTGGAGCATGTTGGTCGAGGATAGCTAGGAATTTGCTGTTGAAGTAATTAGTAGCATCTTCAAGAGTTAGGGTTTTTAGAAGATTCCAGTTACAAGCTTTTAGTTCATTTTGGAATAATAATGGGTTAAAGTATTTGTTGCTGCGTGAGACTCTGTAGGTAGGAGTAAAATTAGTGTAATTTTTGTCTTATGATATAAGTTAAGTAATGATCACTTGCATCATCAGGCAAAGTTCCTACTTTGTAAGTTTGTTGCAGTTTGTTAACTAGGATCCAGTCTAAAATACTTTCTTTGTTATTGGGTTTATTGATTCTTGTGGGATTATTAATTGTCTGAGTAAAGCCATGAAGATTTATGTGGGATGAGGGTTATTTGTGTTGACAGAAGACCAATCACAATTAAAGTCACCTAGAATGATAGTTTCTTGTGGGTAAGAGGAAGATATACAACTTAGGATAGTTTCAATTTTAGTGTTATTATTGCCTGGAGGAAGGTAGATACAGATAATATACAACGATTTTTTAGTGTTTAGTTGAAGTTTAGAAGTAAGAATCTCAGCTTTATCATCATTTAACAGGATGGCAGGTTGTGAAGAGATATTTAATACATTTTTAAATAGAAGCGCCGCCCCCACCCTTACGTTTTAAGCGGTCCATTCTCAAAATGTTGTATCCAGGGGGAAGTATTTCATTATCTTTAGTGCCAGGTTTCAGCTAGGTTTCAGTAAGACAGAGAATATCAAAGGAGTGGGTGTCTAGGAGGGCATGGAGATGGGCAATCTTATTATTAATGCTTCGGATATTCAGATGTCCGATTAGTAAGGCATTAGAAGCAGTTGTTAGTGTAGGTGGGTTAAGGTGTGGAGTATTGTGAGTTGTGTCAGAGAAGTTATTAGATGGTCCTGGGTTAGGTGGATGTCACCATCACATAGGATTGGTATTTGTAGTTCAAGTGATGGTTTACATGTAAAGTCGGTTAGATATTTGAGCTTCTTTATGGTAGGATGATTAAAGTTAATGTGTGTATGTCTATGGAATTTGGGTAATAAGTAGTTCGGGTACTTATAATGTTTGAGTGAGTGTAAGTATGACTAGGATTCTGAAAAGCTGTTTGTCTGTGGCTGGTAGTAAAGTGGAAATAAGTAGTTCTTTCATAAGATGTAAGGAGATAACAAAAGGTTAAGCATAAGGAGCATATGTATAAGATTATTAGGTTATGTACCATAGTTTTGATAAAAGAAACATATTGCTAAGAGGATAATAAGTCCTAGGAGGTGGGGTGGAAGGTAGGTGTCAGGGATAGTGGGAAGAGATTCAATTAGAAAGTAGGGGGATGAGGTATAGTAATTAAAGAGAGGTGATAGATAAAGGAAGTTAGGGAGGGACAGGAGATGAGTTGCTATAACAAGTAGTTTAAAGGTGATAGAATGGTTTTGAGAGGGGGTGTGGTTAGGGAGGTATAAGTGTAGGGACACTGGGGGTGGGTGGGATAAGGGGGTAGGGTAGGGGAGCGGAGTGGGGCAGAACCAAATCAGTCGATTGTGTGGAGCCAATCAGTCCTTGCAGGCAGTTTATCGCTGAAGTGTACCAGGTAGGTAAAGGAGCACCTTAATGTAAGAGTTATAAGAGTAAATATAGGCACCAGTTTGCTATAAAAAAGACAAATTACCTATATTCTGTGACACAGATTGCAAAAATACTATCTTACTAGGGTGGAAAATAAGGTGAGAAAGCTCAGCAGATCTGTAAGAGGATCACAGTATTCTGCTGCCCTCTAGTGGCATAAGGTGGGAAAGACCAGAATTGCAGGGTAGACAGGACAATCTACTTGGTGGGAGATAGGATGGCCTATGTAGGTTAGATGGGTAGGATCCGCGAGTGTGCTGGCCCAGTTCCAACAGGTCAAGCAAATTTAAATAAAGTAGAGGGTACTTAAGACACATACATGAAATCAAATTGGTCTAACAGCAATGGCCAAGTTGTGAGTTATGTAGAGATGCTTCCAGGTGCTGAATGCTTTGTAATACTGCGTTGAGGCTTCAGAGAGGTTTAGTTACTTGTGGGATATCCTACAGCAGTGGGGAACAACCAATTAGTAGTACATGGCTTCCAGGCTAAAAAGAAGAAAACAAAGGAAGGTTATAAGCATAGGTAGTAGATATCTTCCAGGAGAAAAAGAGTAGCTGTGTGGTGGAGTGAAAGTGAGGTGAGAGGATAAGAGAGCAACACATAAAGCATGAATTCAGAGTTTCAAAAACATTCACAACCTAAACAGTAAACCACAAATGTAAGGTAAAGGATTGAGCCACAGATGAAATAAGGACATATTCAAGACTAATACATTCTACAACACATCAGAATCTTTACAATTTATAGGCAACAGTGTAAAAGCTACAAATAGTATAGCGACAGTGTTTGTAGTTAAATTCCCCTTCTTAAGTTTACTCAGTAGAATAAACATAGGCAAATTATCACCCTCCTACAGTTAATGTACATTAGCGACAGTTGTATTAAGCTAAAATGTACTGTAGCGAGTAAGTTTGGGGAAATATTAGCTTACAAAATAAATAGAAAAAAACTAGAGCAATTTTAGTAGAAAAAATGGAGATTCAGAACAGAGAGGAGGCAATGGAAGGGATGTGGGACACACAGATTAAATATCTGGGGATATGGCTAGGAGTAAAGGTAGAACAATCAGAAAAAAATAACATTCCAGAACATTTTTGTCTAAGATAAAAAAATAGCTACAAGAATGGTCAACAATAATGTAAGAAATGGATCCGAGAGTTCAGATGTTTAAAGTGTGTGTCATGCTCCAATTTCGATATACACGGTAGGCCTTCTGGAATACACTGAAAACCATATTCCTGAAAAAAGTGAAGCAGTTGATAAGGGATTTTATTTTGGATGGGGAAAGACCAAGGGTGGTGTGGCAAAAGTTGACACAATTAACTGTAGTAGGGGGTCTGGATACTCCAAATTATTCCTGTTAGGATATCAAAGGGGATTAGCAGAAATGAAAAGTATTTAGTGACATTACTAATGCCAATAAGTCAAAAGGTGATAACAGGAAACTGGAAAACTTGAAAAGCAGAGAAAGCACCATAGGGAAAGGATATGATTAATTTGATGAACAGAATGGCCAAAGGTGAAAAGATGAATTTGGAAATGAAAAAGCACAGCAGATATGGGAATAAATAGCAAAGTTTGAGAACTGAGACAGAAATGCAGGAGGAAGGGAGGGGGGTGATAAAGAAGAGAAACATAAAAGTAAGGAAAATCCTAGGGGGAGATAATATACTGTAATGTTTCCAAATTTAAAAGAGAGAAACAGGTAAAAAAAATGACAGTAGACAGACGGCCTGGTTAAAAAGAGAAAGATGAGAGATGAGACATAAGATAATGGAAATAAAACAAAATTAAAGAAAATGAGGGGGAAAGATATGAGACTGGGGGTGGGGAGAGGGGTACAAGCCTGTTTATTGTTCATTGACATCATGTTTTTTTTAATTTTGTGGTATAAGTGTAATGAAGTATGGAAGCAGGAATGTAATGGTGTGAAATATGCTATTTACACCATACCTGCCTGCAGAAGAAGAGTGTAAATAATGGAATGGAATACTTCAGATCTGCTCTGAGTTATAGCACAATGGCACTAAATATACAGAACCAACTGATATTGCCAACATCCTGGCAGATAGGTTCAGTGCTAACTTTACCCCTCTCTCACCCCCTAGAGGGCTCATCTCTATACTGTAAGAATGCAAAGTTCCTGTAATCATGGCTGCACAGGTAAAAAACACACTCTCCAAAGCCAAGAACACAGCATCTATGCAACCTGACAATATCCCAGGCTGCGTTCTACATGAACTACAGAGCGAACTGGCACCCCACCTAAGTACCATATTCAATCATAGCCTCATCTCAGGCTTTGTGCCCACTGAATGGCACACCACGACGGTTATCCCACTCCACAAAGGGGGAGCCACAACGGACCCTGGGAACTACCGCCCCATTAGCCTGACGAGCCTGGTCTGCAAGGCTATTGAATGTATCATCATGGAACTCATAAACAAAGATATTGGTAATCTCCAAACTCTGGACACCACCCAGTCTGGGTTTGTAAAAGGCAGATCATGTCTCCTAAACCTGATAGACCTCTTTGAAGCAGTCACCAAAGCCATAGATGAGGGTAATGTGGTTCACACAGCCTATCTAGATCTTGTCAAGGCTTTCAACACCATCCCCCACTCTGGAATTATAGATAAACTCACTAAACTAGGTATAAATCCCTATGTCACAAGATGGGTTGCCAACTGGCTCATGGACAGAACCTACACTGTGAAAGTAGCAGACTCCAAATCCGACTTCAGACCAGTGACAAGTGGAGTATCACAGGGTTCAGTCCTGGGTCCTCTCCTGTTTGGTATTTACTTCTCTGAAGTACAGGCTAACACAGAAGGTCTTTGGCTAACAAAGTTTGCAGATGACTGCAAACTGGGAGCCAAAACTGAAACTCCTAACAATGTGGACATCCTAGAAAAGGGCCTCACTGAGACAGATGCCTGGTGTCAAAGCCATGGCCTGAAGCTCAGTGCCAAAAAGTGCATTGTCATCCCCTTTGGTAAAAACTCTGTACCCATGATATACCACATAGGTGGTAGTCTACTTAACACCGAAAGTGTGATAAGAGACCTTGGGACACAGGTGGACAGCAGTCTCTCCTTTAATAATCACATTGCCACAGTGGTCAGGAAATCCTTCTATGTGGCACACCTCATCACAAAAGGTTTCTCATCCAGAAAAAAATAGGTAATTGTTCTCCTCTACTCATCACTCATTAGACCCATTATAGAGTACAGCACCCCTTTTGGTATGTACCTCACAAGACATCTACAACAACTGGAGAGACCACAGAAATACTTCACAAAGAGGATTACTAACCTCAAACAGATGCCCTAAGCAGACCGTCTCAAAAAACTCCAGCTTTACTCCATCGCATATCGCCTACTCAGAGGCGACCTCTGCCTAACATACAAAGCTATGTCAAACCCAGAGCTGTTGGACATGCTCCACTTAAAGAAATCCCAATCCCTCTGAGCTACATGCTGTAGGAACCTAAACCTTGCCACCACAATAAACAGAACATGCTGGAGGGATAGATTCCTGTAAGAGACTTCCCATATTCTGGAACAGACTACCTATCTATCTATGTCAAACAGAGCTCCTCATTAGCACTCTTCAAGAAAAATCTTGATGATTGGATGGGAAATAGGAAATTCACCCTGGGGATCACTTCTGTGGCTCTGCTCGATAGGGGCACAGGAAAATAATTTTCTTGGGTGGGTTTTATGCAAAGCATGAATGTACAATGTATGGGAATAGCAGGCTGAAAACAACATGGCCACCGAGTAGGGGTTGCTAAGGGGGGAAGCTGAGTGTAAGACATGTAACTAAGCATTAGTAGGCAATCCTATGTAAATGAGTGGTAGGATAGTGAATCGCACTGTCACATAGCAAATGAGCACATTCCCTGGAGTGTAGAAGTAGGATAAGGGGGAGTAACAGAGTAGGAGATAGGTGACATCACAGGGGGGTATGTATGAAAGAAATGAAGCTCATTGGAGCACAGTGGCATGTGAAAGATGTCAGTCACACATCATGGAAAGAGGAGTGTCAACAAGTAGGCATGGGAAAGCCAAGAAATGGAAGGTGTACACTATGGATAACACCAAAGTTTCTTGCTGGGCGTGCATGCGCATGTGTGCACGCTGGGAGGCGCGAGTAAGATAGAGTGCGCGCGTATAAGCGTGAGTGCATGCGTTTAAGTCAGAGTAAGCATGTAGGAGCCTGTTTAAAGACCTGTAAACTTGTTTGCGCTGCTGTGCGCGCGTTTTAATCTGAATAAGCAGATTCTAGTCTGTCTAAGCATGTGTGCATGCGTGTTAGCTGCTGTGAGCATGTTTGCACTTGTATGCTTGTCGCTCCCCCCTGAGGAAACACAAAGGAAAAAGGAAGCAGAAGAAATAGTAGGAAGCTAGCAGGGAATACTGGCAGAGCTAGCAGGTGAAAACAATCAGAAGCAGGCAATTACACAGGCAGAACAGTAGCCCAGCCCAGCACTTAAAACTCTGCAAACAACAGTGCAGTATGTTTCTCTCAAGAGACACTGCAACAGAGGAGTAAGCTATTAGAAGTGAAAACTGAAAAAGCTTCACTCAGACCAAAAATGCTAGGGGCTGCCATAGCTGTTATAAGGAGACATATGCAACATGCTGAGGGTGGTGACTATGCAAATGCTGCTGGACAACCCACAGTGAGGAGACGGAGAAGAGTGTACAGGCCCAGGGTCACCTACCAGGGGTTACATGAGCTGGAGATAGTGGAGCGCTATAGAGTGGACAGAGACCTCCTACAGCAAATTGTTGAGCTGTGCAGACCACGCCTCACACACAGAACCAACAGAGGGGAACCCATCCCAGTGGAAACCAAGGTATGTGTTGGCCTAAGAATACTAGCAACTGGTACCTTCCAGAGACCAACTGGTGATATGATGGGGATATCACAGGCATCAGCATCCAGGGTATTGCAACAGTTCCTGGATGCCATGTCAGCACATGTCGGTGATCATGTATATTTCCCCAATTCCCGTGAGGTATTGGCCAGCAATATGCGTCTCTTCCAGTCTAAACCTCAAGATGCATGCTCTCGAGGCCCACCTCAGTATGGAGAACATCAATGTCTGTGCAGTGATGGAAACCTGGTTCAAGGCTCCTGAGAGCACCCCAGCACTACCAGGTTATACCTCATATCATGCTTTTCGGCCCCAAAACTTGGACCGAACTACAAAAGGAGGGGGAGTAGCCATATTGATCAAAGATACCCACACCTCCAGGTTACTGGCAATGCACGAAGCATTGGAGACCATCCACGTGCAACTAACCATAGGCAAAACTGCCGTACAGTTTGTAGCATGCTACAGACCACCCTCTCAAACTCAGGAACCCCACTCAGCCTTCCTGAAGACACTGGAGAGTATGAATGTCTCTCCAAATACCATCATATTGGGAGACGTCAACTACCCAAACATAGACTGGGAGCATTACTTAAGCC
Organism: Protopterus annectens; assembly: GCF_019279795.1. Taxonomy (NCBI): domain Eukaryota; kingdom Metazoa; phylum Chordata; order Ceratodontiformes; family Protopteridae; genus Protopterus; species Protopterus annectens. The sequence goes on along the minus strand of NC_056747.1, from coordinate 1,222,360,814 downwards.
CCAACACCCTAGCCCAAAGGTTCCTAGAATTCATAAACTCAAATGCAATGGAACAACTAGTCACCACTCCCACAAGAGGAGATAATATACTAGACCTGATCATCACAAACATGGGGACACAATGCTCCACACCGGATGTATACCAGTCATTGCTAAGATCAGACCATAAATTAATCTCACTGGAAATACACATCCCACCCCCACCCTCTACACAAAAGACCACAGTGAAGAATTTCTCAAAAGCCGACTTCACACTTCTTAAGACTGAAGTGGTATCCTTCAAGGCCCCTGGGCCAATGGAAACCACAGACCACACCGCTGAATCCTTTATAAACACTTTCTATGGACACCTTCAAGAATGCATGGATCATGCAATACCAAATAAAACCAAGACCCATTCCCCCAAAGGCAGGCATCCTGTCTGGTGGACCCCAGCCATTAACAAACTTTACAACAGGAGGAGGAAGCTACTACATGACATAGCAAAATCCCTAAAAGGGAAGGCATCTCTGATCAGTACTAGCAAAAAACCACGATCACTCATAAAATCATCCAAGGCCAACTTTGACAGAAAAATCGCAAAGGACACAAAAGACAATCACAAGGCCTTCTTTACTTATGTTAGAAACCTGGGTGGAAACTCCCAGATATGCTCAGAGTTAGTCCAAAACGACACAAAATACACTGAACCCACAGACATTGCCATCATTCTAGCAAACAGTGCAAATTCCCCCCCCCCAAAAGGAGAAATATCTATCCCAGCAGAGTGTAGCCTCCCTAACATCTCAGATGCCCAGGTGAGAGCCACCCTCTCCAAAGCTAAAAACACAGCATTAATGGGACCAGACGGTGTCCCGGGTTGCATGCTACATGAACTCCAAGAGAAACTAAACCTGCACATAAGGCTGCTGTTTAATCTCAGCCTTACTACAGGATACGTACCCAAAGAATGGCATACAGCAACAGTGGTCCCACTCCACAAAGGAGGTGCTTCTACAGACCTTGTAAATTAATGCCCCATAAGCTTGACGAGCCTGGTCTGCAAAGCTATGGAGAGGATCATTATGGAACTCATAAACAAAGACATTGGGGACCTACAGACACTGGATCCTACCCAATTTGGCTTTGTCAAGGGCAGATCCTGCCTTTTGAACCTGGTCGACTTTTTTGAAACAGTCACTAAGGCCACACTGCTTACCTTGACCTTGCAAAAGCTTTCGACACAATACCCCACTCGGGCATCATAGACAAGCTCACCAGCTCAAATGTAAACCCATATGTCATAAGATGGGTTGCAAACTGGCTCAAGGACAGAACCCACAAGGTCAGAATTGCTGGAGCCATGTCAGACTCTAAGCCAGTCACAAGCGGTGTCCCACAGGGCTCTGTCCTGGGACTCCTCTTGTTCGGCATTTATTTTTCCGAGGTGCAAGCAAACATAGGATGATTGTTGCAGAAAAAGTTTGTAGATGACTGCAAACTGGGTGCCATAATTGATACTCCAGCGGACACAAGCATCCTTCAGAAAGGCCTCATAGAAACTGATAACTGGTGCCAGAGCCATGGCCTTAAACTGAACGGCAAAAAATGTATAGTCATACCCTTTGGGAAAAACAAGGTACCCACAAATTACCACATAGGTGGTAATCCATTAAGTACTGAAGAAGTAATCAGGGACCTAGGGACACAAGTTGACAGTAACCTCTCATTTGACACTCACATTGCCAAGATGGCTAGGAAGACCTTCTATATTGGCCACCTTATCATGAAAGCATTCACATCTAGATCAAGAGAGGTCATTGTGCCCCTATACTCTTCTCTTATCAGGCCCATAATTGAGTACAATGCCCCATTTTGGATGTACCATACCTGACACCTGCAACAGTTAGAAAGACCCCAAAAGTACCTCACCAAGAGGATAAAGGGTCTGAAACATTTGTCATATGCTGCCCAGCTGAAGAAACTCCAGCTCTATTCAGTCAGATACCGCCTACTCAGAGGCGATCTATGCCTGACGTACAAGGCCATGTCCAATCCAGAATTAATGGACATGCTCCACCTCAGAAAATCCAAATCCATCAGAGCCACGAGAGCGGGAGACTTGAACCTCAACACAGAAATAAATAGGATGTGCTGGAGGGACAGATTCATAACCCAGAGGCTCCCTACACTCTGGAACAGAATCCCAGTCCATGTAGGCAGAGGCCCTCACTGACTCTCTTCAAGAGAAATCTTGACGAGTGGATGGGAGATTGTAGGTTTACACCGGGGGTCATCTCTGTGTCACTACTAGACAGAGGCACAGTAAACTAAACCCTAAATGGGCATAATATTGGCGAAAGCCACACACACTCTGGCTAGGCTTATAAATGCCCTAGGGCAGATAGCCTAGTATGAACCTATGAACCTATGAAGATACAAATTGTACAGGACACTAAGGATAATCACAAGGCTTTCTTAACTGATGGTAGGAACCTTGGTGGAAATTCACAGATATGCTCAGAATTACTCCAAAATTACAAACAATACACCAAACCCACACACATTGCCAACATCCAAGCTGACAGGTTCAGTGCAAAATCCCCCCCCCCCCACCAAAATGCCAAATATCTATCCCAGCAGAGTGCTGGCCCCCTGACATTGCAGATGCTGAGGTAACAGCCAGCGTCTCCAAAGCAAAACACACAGCATCAATTGTACCAGATGGTGTCCTGGGCTGCGTCCAACATGAACTCCAAAGAAATGGAACACCAAATAAAACTACTGCTCAATCTCAGCCTTACCACAGGATATGTACCCAAAGAGCAGTGTACAGCAACAGTGGTCCCTCTCCACAAAGGTGGTGCCTGAATGGATACTGCAAACTATCACCCCAGAATCCTGACTAGCCTGGTCTGCAAAGCTATGGAAAGGATCATCGTGGAACTCAGAAATAAAGATATTGGGGACCTACAGACACTGGACCCTACCCAGTGTGGCTTTCTTAAGGGCAGATCCTGTCCCTTAAACATGTTTGACTCATTTGAAACAGTCACCAAGGCCATTGATGAGGGGAATGTGGTCCACACAGCCTATCTGGACCTTGCAAAAACCTTCCATACAATACCCTACTTGTTCATTATAGATAAGCTCACCAGCTTAAATATAAACCCCTATTCAAGTAGATGGGTTGCAAACCAGCTCAAGGACAGAACTGACATGGTCAGAAATGCTGCAGCCATGTCAGACTACAAACCAGCTACAACTGGCATCCCACAAGGCTCAGTCCTGGGACCTCCCTTGTTTGGTATATATTTCCCAGAGGTACAGGCCAACATGGAAGGACTGTGTCTGAACAAGTTTGCAGATGACTACAAACTGGGCACCATATCTGACCCTCCAGCTGACACAAGCATCCTACAAAATGGCCTCATAGAAACAGACAACTGGTGCCAGAGCCATGTCATCAAGCTAAATGCAGAAAAGTGTATAGTCATCCCCTTTGGAAAAACAGTAAGTGCCCACCAATTACCACATAGGTGTTAACCAATTAAGTACTTTAGAAGTAATAAGAGACCTGGGGACACAAGTTGATAGAAATCTTGCATTTGACAACCATGTGGCCGTAGTGGTTAGAGAAACATATCATATACCCACCTAATCATGAAGGTATTCACATCTAGATCAGGGGAGGTCACCGTGCCTCTTCAGTCATCCTTCATCAGCCTCACAATTGAGTACAATGGCCCTTGTGGGCTGTACCTTAGCAGACAACTCCAGCAACTGGAAAGACCCCAAAAGTACCTCACCAGGAGGATCACAGGGCTCTAACAGATGCCATGTGTTGCCTGATTAAACAAACTGCAGCTCCACACAGTGCCATACTGCCTGCCCAGAGGCGATCTGTGCCTGATGTATAAAGCCATGTCCAAGCTGGAATCAATACACATGCTGCACCTTGTAAAATCTGAATGCCAGTGAGCTATGCACATGAGAGACCTGAACCTCAGCACTGACATAAATAGGACATGCTGTAGTGATTGATCCATAACCCAGAAGCTCCCTCCACTCTTGAGTAAACTCCCAGTCCAGGTTAGCCAGAGAGTCCCTCATTGACTCTCTTCAAGAGGAATCTTGATGAATGGATGGGAGATGGTAGATTTACCCTGGGTATCACTTTTATGTCACGGGTAGACAGAGGCACAGTATACTAACCTTGAAAAATGTCATGGCAAACTCCAGTTACAATGTGTGTTGAAGGACAAACACACTGACTAGCATTAGAAATGGCCTAGGGCACATAGCTAGTGTTTGTCAATGTCCACCCAAGTTGCGGAATACACTACTAATGTTGGACAAGCCTGGTTTAAGTAGTCCATAGCTGAACAAAATGCAACATGGTCATATTTGCACAACTGGCCCTTAACCAGTCTGGTATGCTCAGTATGAATATTTAAAGCAGTGATAGGACTGAAACCCAGGATGCTGTCCACCACAGTGAAAGTACTGAACCAGTACACTATACGATATTACAGTGTTTGGTCAGTATGAAAGAATGTTGACAACTGTATGCAAACTATCCCATGGAAACCCTGCAGGCACAGCATAATCCCTGTTGGGTTCAGACACAAAGCAGTTGGGCAGTAAGAACACAACTTGACTTCCAACACACAACTATAAATGTGAAATATTGTTGAAGTTCACACACAACCACAAATGTGGTGGACCTCAGATCTCAACATATGGAAAGCTCACACTGGGCATGCTCGCACACTTTGATAAATGAGACATATGTCAGGCAACAAGCCATGGAAAGCCTGAACTGGGCATGCTCACACACTTAGGCCATGTCTCAGTATAGCAGTTGGCCACACATATCTGGCATTTGTATGTGTTAAGCCAGGAAACTTCCACAATACAGCAATCTGCCCAGTGCACACAGTTAAATGACAACAGAAACATAAGTAATATAGTGGATCCCTCTCATATTCAGACATCTTCCACAGATACACAAGTTGTTCATAGAAACAGGGAAAGCTATGGCAATAAAGACCTGCAAACAGTTGCAACAAATATTGTGCATCTGAAACTTAAACATATGGGTGTAGAGGTCACTACTAGGCTGTTTGCCCTAGGGAATACATAAGCTTAGCCGGAGTGTATTTGGTGTCTGCCTCCCCAGTACAGTAGGCTACTGTGCCTCTGTAAGTAGGTCACAGAAGGCGCAGTTTAAGGCTAGTGTGCTGTGCCCCATCAAGCAGGGACACAGTGGAGATCCCAGGGGTTGAATTTGCAATGTCACATCCATGTGGCTGGAGTTTGCTGGAAGAGGGTTGGCGAGGAGTTATAACATTAATTGGGATTCAATTCCAGACTGAAGGGAGCCTTATCTGCAGTGTCTGGACAATTACACTGTCAACACTTGCAAGTGATGATTTTGAGGGATTGAAGTGTCTTGCCAATACTGTTCAGAGATGTCCTCCCTCTGTGGGATATTGCTCTGTAATGTATTAGCTCCCTCCTTCTGTTGTACAGCTTATATATGGCTGGTGTAAACCAAACAGGTCTCCTGTTGTGGAGGAGTCTTGGTTTTATTTGGGATAGCATGATCAATGCAAACCTTCCGGATGCTCATCGAATGCATTTGTCAAGGATTCTGAAGATTGGCCTGTATAATCCTCCAGCATGGGTCTTTTGAAGTATTCCACCCCAGTCTTCACAAGTGCAAAGTCTGCTTTTGATACTGCTTACTTTGTTTGCAGTAATTTCCTTGCCTGGGGGTGGGGATGGGATATGGATGTCCAGGGAAAGTTGGTTATGGTCAGATATTAACAATGGTGGTCTACCTCTGGTGTGGAACATAGAGTCCCCATGTTGCTGATGGTCAGGTCCAATATGTATCCCCCCTTGTGGCTGTGGTGATTGGTCCTGCCATAGCACATGGATTCACAAATTGTAGTGGCTGTAGGGTGATGTTGTTGAGGCCTGAGTACTTCCCCCACTCAATATTCCTGAAACTGAAGTTAACCACTGTAATGGTGCATGTGAACACCTTCATATCCTACACTGTTCCCAGGGAAGCCAAGTGTGGTTCCTGGATATGGGAGGGGAGGTCTGAACTGGTTGTGTTGTGTGTTACAAGTCCTGTGGTCACGAAGCGTGGTATAAAACATAACCTGGCAGTGCTGATGTGCACATGTGACCCTGAAGTAGGTGTCTGTTAATGCATATATATGCTATCCTCCATACTGACGGATAGTAATAGATGTACATACCTCTTTCTAAATAATGATGTCAGCACCCTATAAATACTGCAGGAGAAGAAAAGGCACCCAATAGTTCAAATAGCGTGCTCCGCTAATGTGTCTCTCTCAAGTGTCATAACATAGTTAGGTAGGGGTTTGAATCCTGCAAATGTTCAGTGTGTGTGTTTGTGGGGGGCAGGGTGTGTGCAATTCTCTTTGAAAGAAATGGCCCTTTTGGCAACTGGAAGAACACACTACATGATGTACATTCCTCTTTTGAAACACTGATGATGTCAGCACCCTATAAGTAAAGCAGGAGAAGGGAAACCTCACAGTAATGTGAATAGCGTGCTCTGCTAATGCGTCTCCCTGAAGTGTCATAACATAGTTAGGTAGGGGTTTGAATCCTACAAATGCCATGTGTGTTTTTGTCAATGTGTGTTGGGTGTTGCTTTTATTATTGTATGACATATATTATAGCAGTACTTTCAATGCACACATGAGGTATGTGTGTGCCACATAGAGATATGTACCTGTGACCTTAAATAGTTCCTATGTGTGAAGCCTGCCTCATGTGAATACATGGAATTTGCATTACACAACTTTTTCACTGTGGTTTTCTGTGAAGGGGCTGGGGTTGGTATGTGAATATAGTGAGATTACTCTATGGTGTCATCTTACCAGTGAGGGATACACTTCTGGTCTGGAGCATAGAGTCCACATGTTGGTGATGATCAGGTGCAGTATGTTTTCCCCTCTTGTGGGAGTGGTAACAAGTTGTTCCATAGCATTTGAGTGTATGGATTCTAGGAATCTTTCACCTAGGGTGTTGGAGCTACAGTAATGCTCACAGTCTATGTGTGGGTAGATGCAGCTGGCCAGTATAATGTTGTTTGGAGACACCTTCATATATTCATGTGTTCTTAAGTAGGCCAAGTGGGTTACCTGTGTTTAGGAGGGTGGTCTGTACCAGGCTATGAACTGGAAGGCAGTTTAACCCACTGTTAGTTGCACTTGGATAGTCTGTGATGCTTCATGCTGTGGCAACAACCTGGGGGTGTGGGTATCCTTGACATTTATTCAGACTCACCCTCCTTTCATAGTTAGTTCCATGTTTTGGGGCTGTCAAGCATGGTATGAGGTATAACCTGGTAGTGCTAGGGTGCTCTTGGGAGCCTTGAACCTGTTTTCTATTACTGCACAGATATCAACATTCTCCATGCTGAGTAGAGTTTGGACTGCATGCATCTTGCGGTTTACATGTCTGACATTGAGTATCATTACTTCCATTTTCTTATCCCCTGTGCTACCTATGTAGGTGGGTTTGTGTTTTCAGCCTTACAACCAGAATGCAAAGATGTGCAGACATTACACTTCTGTAAATAATAGCGGTGTATAAAAAACTACAATGACAATCACACTGTTAATGCATCAGGCATGCTGGGATATACCCACAATGATATCATTACACTGTACTGTTAACAACATAGGTTCATAGGTTCATACTAGGCTATCTGCCCTAGGGCGTTTATAAGCCTAGCCAGAGTGTGTTTGGCTTTCGACACCCATTTTAAATTAATTTTGCTATGCCCTTTTTCGAGGTTAGTATACTGTGCCTCTGTCTAACAGTGACACAGAAGTGATACCCGGGGTAAACCTACAATCTCCCATCCACTCATCAAGATTCCTCTTGAAGAGAGTCAATGAGGGACTCTGCCTAACCTGGACTGGGATTTTATTCCAGAGTGAAGGGAGCCTCTGGGTTATGAATCTGTGCCTCCAGCATGTCCTATTTATTTCAGTGCTGCGGTTCAAGTCTCTCGAGTGCGTAGCTCGATGGGATTTGGATTTTCTGAGGTGCAGCATGTCCATTAATTCCGGGTTGGACATGGCTTTATACGTCAGGCACAGATCGCCTCTGAGCAGGCGGTATGCCACTGAGTAGAGCTGGAGTTTCTTTAACTGGGCAGCATATGGCATCTGTTTGAGCCCTTTGATCCTCTTGGTGAGGCACTTTTGGGGTCTTTCCAGTTGCTGCAGGTGTCTGGTAAGGTACATCGCAAATGGGGCATTGTACTCAATTATGGGCCTGATGAGGGATGAGTAAAGAGGCACGATGACCTCCCCTGATCTAGATGTGAATCCCTTCATGATTAGATGGGCTATATAAAATGTTTTTCTAACCACTTTGGCCACGTGGTTGTCAAATGAGAGAATGCTATCAACTTGAGTCCCCAGGTCCCTAATTACTTCTTCCGTACTTAATGGATTACCACCTATGTGGTAATTTGTGGGCACTTTGTTTTTGCCAAAGGGGATGACTATACACTTTTTGGCGTTTAGCTTGAGGCCATGGCTCTGGCACCAGTTGTCTGTTTCTATGAAGCTCTTTTGGAGGATGCTTGTGTCGGCTGGAGAGTCGATTATGGCGCCCAGTTTGCAGTCATCTGTGAACTTGGTCAGCCACAGTCCTTCCATGTTGGCCTGTACCTCCGAGAAATATATACCGAACAAGAGAGGTCCCAGGACTGAGCCTTGTGGGACGCTACTTGTAACTGGTTTGGAGTCTGACATGGCTCGAGCAATTCTAACCATGTGGGTTCTGTCCTTGAGCCAGTTTGCAACCCATCTAGTGACATAGGGGTTTATATTTAAGCTGGTGAGCTTATCTATAATGCCCAAGTGGGGTAGTGGGGTATTGTATAGAAGGCTTTTGTGAGGTCCAGGTAGGCTGTGTGGACCACCTTCCCCTCGTCAATGGCCTTGGTGACTGTTTCAAAGAAATCAACCAGGTTTAAGAGGCAGGATCTGCCCTTAACAAAGCCAAACTGGGTAGGATCCAGTGTCTGTAGGTCCCCAATATCTTTATTTATGAGGTCCATGATGATCCTTTCCATAGCTTTGAAGACCAAGCTAGTCAGGCTTATGGGGCGATAGTTTCCTGGATCCGTTGAGACACCACCTTTGTGGAGAGGGACCACCGTTGCTGTACCCCACTCTTTGGGTACATATCCTGTAGTAAGGCTGAGATTGAACAGTAGTTTTATATATAAACAACAAAGACTATCAGTGAGTCCCAGCTCTACCTTCCAATAAAATTTATTTCGTTGAACAGTTCCTTCTCTAGCGCCTCGGCCAACAGCCTTTACAGAGTAAAACAGTAAAACTCATAAAACACTTGCAATATATACAAAAAACCAAGTAATCAATCAATTACATAATTAAACTATCAAATCACATAGCTTAAATATATTTAAAGTCATAGTCTTAAACAAGACATTGCCAGTTACATTCTCTGTTCATTCCATGTGGATGCAAAGTCCCAAATTTCATAATCAAAATGCATTCCTTTTGTCTTAACATATTTTTTGCCTATCAACATCATTATAATATAATGGAACATGTTCCAGAACAGACACTTTTATATTCTCAATATTTCCATGGTGCACTGAGTTAAAATGTTCAGCAATAGGACTAGTAATTTTATTATTTTTAACATCTCTAATATGTTCTTTTATCCTATCTGCTAGCATTCTTTTGTTTCTCCAATATAATATTTGTTACAATCACAGAATATGACATACACAACACCTTTGCTCATACATGTATATTTGCCTTTTGTAACAAAAATTTTGCCATTTATTTTATTCACTTCATTTACAACATGTTTACATATAGCACATTTTCCACAAGGGAATGTTCCCAAATTCTTCACAACATTTAATTCATTAGTACAAGGCTTTTATAAATGCTGTGTATCAGAAAGTCCTGTATATTTTCCCTTTCTATATGATGTCATTAATTTTATATCTTTCAGTGATGTTATATCTTATTTAATAAAATTCCAATATTCCATAATGATTTTATTACCAATCATAGAGAAGTTAGTGTACTTTGTAACAAAAACATTCTCTCCTGTTCAGTCCCATATTTATTGCTCCTTTGATAGTTATTTTGTCTAGTAGTGCCCTTACTCTGTTTAAAGGCTCTATGCAAGCTATTTTCTACATCATCTGGGTTATACCCTCTATTTTTAAATATCTCAGCCACTTTATGGGCCTCCTAAAAGCCATATTAATATCAGAATTGAGTCTTTTATTCTCAAAAATTCCCCATAGGGATGGCTGACAACGTATGGGGGATGGCAACTATCTCCCACATTTTCCAGCTTATTTCATCAAATTTTTTATGAATACTAGTATATATGGGAAAGCCATTATTGCCCCTAAGCGAAATATCCAAGAAATTAACCTGATTTCCTTTTGTATGTCACTAAATTTTATACCAAATCTGTTATTATTTAATTCATCAATGAAATTATCTGATGTCTCCCAATCCCCATGACAAATGAAAATTAGGTCATCAATAAATCTAAAATACCTTAGAACATTATTTTGAAAGAAAGGCAACCTATAAAGATGTTCATTTTCAAATAGCCCCATAAACAGGTTAGCATAGGCTGGTGCAAACGCTGCCCCCATAGCAGTACCTGTAACTTGTCTATAAACAGTGCCATTAAATTCAAAAAAATTATTTTTCAAGCAGAATTCCACCAGTTCCAGGACATAATATGTTTTAGGACTATCATTCAAAAAGAATTTTATAGCTTCCAAGCCCAAAATATGGGAAATATTAGTGTAGAGACTCTCTACATCCACCGTAATAAAATACATATTTTCACCCCAATATATATCTTTTATTTTCCTTAGAAAATCATATGAATCTTGTATATAAGAAGGTAACAACAGAACTTTCTTTATCAATATTTCATGTAACATGATGCAAAGATTATAAGTAAAATATCCAAAAGCTGACACAATAGGCCGACCAGGTGGTCGGTTCAGATCTTTATGAATTTTAGGTAAGCAAAAGAATTTTGCAATTTTTCTGTTCTTTACATTTATTTTTCTATTTATATCCATTTGACTTAGATAGTGTAATCTCACACCTTTCTGTAATAATTTTTCAAAATCCTTTTCTGCTTGACATAGCTGATTAATGTTAGTTTTACAATATACATTGTTGTTATCTAGATGTTGCATACACATACTATAATAATCATGAGAATTTAATATAACTAATTTTCCCCTTTGTCTGCTTGTTTAAAGACTATATTACAGTTTTTACTCAGTTGTTGCAACTTTTCCCATTCCAATTTTGTTAGATTATAAGTATGCTTTTTATTCATAAAGCCCTCTATTTCCTTTTCTAACATTGTATTCAGTAGAGATTCAAAACGTACTATATTAGAATTTTTGCATGGAGGTAAAAAATAGTTATTATCTTTAAGCATATGTGTATTTAATAAGTCATAAGCATTGTTTTCATCTTCACTACCCGATGCACATGAATAAAAACTTTCTTCACTTTCTGTTTCACTATCTAATGAAAGTAAAACATCACAGTTAGTATCTAACTCAGTTGCTTTATTTACTCTAAAGAAGTGTTCCTTTAAATGCATTTTTCGGCATAGTTGGAACAATTCAGTTTTAACCTCATACTTTTTAGGTAAGCATGTGGGTACAAATTTTAAACCCTTCTCTAAAACAGACATTTCTATCTTGTCTAGTTTATAACTGGACAAGTTAACAACATAATTACTATGTAAGTTATGTCCATCTACCTTTCTTATGTTGTCCATCGCCCGAGTCTCTCTGGCGTTCTGGATTGTTCCAGCCCCTTTTCCTGGTATTGGTATAATGTCCATTCGATTCTGAGTAGGTTTTATGAAATGCTTCTGGGTTTGCTGCAACTGGCAGTCTAGGAAAAGTTTCTCTGTCATCTTCTTCCCATGAAGACCCTCCACTTTCACCAGACAGGAAGTTCTTACTGGCATATTTTTCTGAAGCAGGATTTCCTTTTTGAAAAGAGACACTCTTTCTCCTGTTTCTTTGAAAGCTAGGAAATACAAACACCCTCTTGTGGTCATAGTCTCTAATGTCTCTAGTTAATTTAAATTTTTTTCTTTCTACCAGATCTTTTTCATAACTATTTAATTTGGTGTTAATGCCTGAGAGGAAATTCTCTAATGTAGAATTTGATGTAATATTTACCAGTTGTTCACAAACTTGTTTAGTTTCAACTACAAGTTTGTCTTTTTTCATATTGTCTCTTTCAATTAAAATTGACACCCATTCTAAACTGCACCGATGTGCAGCTGCTATCCATCGTTCATGAAATTTAACTTCTACTTCATTAGTAAGGTCAAATGGTGTTGATGGATTCTTAATAGACCTTAACCCTCTAGGTGTTATATCCAGTTACCTTAGTAAAACAGTAGTTTTATGTTTGGGTTTAGCTCTTCTTGGAGTTCATGTAAGATGCAGCCCGAGACACCGTCTGGTCCCATTGATGCTGTGTTTTTTGCTTTGGAGAGGGCAGCTCTTACCTGAGCATCTGAGATGTCAGGGGGGCAGCACTCTGCTGGGATAGATATTTGCCCTTTTGGTGGGGGGGGAGTTTGTGCTGAACCTGTCATCTAGGATGTTGGCAATGTCTGTGGGTTCGGTGTATTCTTTGTCATTTTGGACTAATTCTGAGCATATCTGGGAATTCCCACCCAGGTTCCTAACATAACTAAAGAAAGCCTTGTGATTATCCTTACTGTCCTGTGCAAGTTTTCTCTCAAAGCTGGCCTTAGACGATTTTATGAGTGCCCGTAGTTTTTTGCTAATACTGATCAGAGATGCCTTCCCTTTTTGGGATTTTGCTCTATCATGTAGTAGCTTTCTCCTTCTATTGTATAGTTTGTTTATGGCTGGGGTCCACCAGACAGGACGTCTGCCTTTGGAGGATTGGGTATTGGTTTTATTTGGTATTGCATGATCCATGCATTCCTGAGGGTGTTCATAGAATGCATTTATAAAGTATTCTGTGGTCTGGGCCATATTTTCTACAGGCCCGGGGGCTTTGAAGGATTACACCTCAGTTTTGAGGAGTGTGAAATTTGCTTTAGAGAAGTTTTTCACTGTGGTTTTCAGGGCAGGGGGTGGAGTCGGGATGTGAATATCCAGTGAGATTAGTTTATGGTCTGATCTTACCAGTGAGGGATACACTTCTGGTCTGGAGCATAGAGTCCCCATGTTGGTGATGATCAGGTCCAGTATGTTTTCCCCTCTTGTGGGAGTGGTAACAATTTGTTCCATAGCATTTGAGTTTATAAATTCTAGGAACCTTTGGGCTAGGGTGCTGGAGCTACAGTAATGCTCCCAGTCTATGTTTGGGTAGTTGAAGTCGCCCAATATAATGGTGTTTGGAGAGATCTTCATATTTTCCAGTGTTCTCAGGAAGGCCGAGTGGGGTTCCTGGGTTTGGGAGGGTGGTCTGTAGCAGGCTATAAACTGGAAGGCAGTTTTACCCACTGTTAGTTGCACATGGATAGTCTCTGATGCTTCGTGCTGTGCCAAAAACCTGGAGGTGTGGGTATCTTTGACGAACTTTGATACTCCCCCTCCTTTTGTGGTTTGGTCCAAGTTTTGGGGCCGAAAAGCATGGTATGAGGTATAACCTGGTAGTGCTGGGGTGCTCTCGGGAGCCTTGAACCAGGTTTCTGTTACTGCACAGATATCGATGTTCTCCATGCTAAGGAGAGTTTCGAGTGCGTGCATCTTGAAGTTTAGACTTCTGGCGTTGAGTAGCTTTACTCTTAGTTTCTTATCCCTTGTGATACCTATGGAGGTGGGTTTGTCTTTTGAGCCTTGCCTAAAAAGGACGCTATGGGGGTAGCAAGAGCCTTTGCCAATATCCGAAAGCCCAGGGGTGACAGGTGCAAGCCGTCCCTGGCGAAGCATCGTGGCTTGTCGAGCATGTCATCCCAGGCTGACAGGCATTGGATCCCCTTTGAATGACACCACTACTTAAGCCATTGTTGAAATTGATCATCTTGTCTTCATATTGTGGCATCATTCTTGGTGAGGGTAAGATGCTACTCAAGGTCAGGGTCATACTGGCCTGGGGTACATGCTCAGAGAGCTCCTCTATGTCTCTTTTCATGTAGTCCAGGGAGGTATGTCTCAGGTCATTCACACCAGCATGGACAATGACTGAGTCATATTTGTACTTGCCTTGGAGTGACCTGAGTGCTTGTGTTATGTGGCGGATCCTAGCGCCCGACAGACAGCTCACCGTGACCTTCTCCTTGTTCAGCCTGGTGAGCGGGACGTCAGTGTGCCTGACTATAGAGTCACCTACTACAAGTGTATCAGGTGTGTTGTTTGGCCTTAAGGGCTGTGACTGTTCGGCACACTGGCTTTGTGAGCTATGTGTTGCACGTGTTTTGTTTTGGGGTAGCGGTTGCTTGGGTGTCTGCTTTGGAGGTCTCTGCTGCTTAGGCAGATTTTTATTTAGTGCCTCCGAGTATGTTTTTGTGTGTATATGTGTTTGATTTGCTGTCGTGGTAGGTCTATGTGAGACTGGAATTGTAGTGAGTGTGGTTTCCTTCTCCTCTTGACTGGTTTCGCCAATACTGAGTTGAGAGAGCTTAGCCTCCAGTATGGCTATATGGTTGCATCTCTCACATGTGTTGGAATTTGTTGGGAGGAGGAGTGGGTTGTCTGTGTAGATGAGGCAGTTGTAACATTGCCTCAAGATTACCAGATTCACCAGCTGGACCGGAGTGGAGATTGACAACTGACCTTTGGACATGCTAGAATAGTATTGGGAATTCCTTTATAATTGAAAAAAAAGGGCCAATGGGGAATGAGGTACTCAAGGGGAGTTTGTGAGGGTGTAGTGCTTTTAATATTTTAGTGCTGACTTATATAATTGCTTTAGTGAGCAAGTGCCAGGTAACTTAAATGCAATGTGTTACAGGTAACTTAAATGCAAAAACGACAAACAGTAACTTTCTTTCAAGTGAAACATGATAATGTTACTACAGTTCTATGTAGTCACCCTGTGCATCAGCACCATGTTATCCTGTTCCTGCATCAGTGTGACAGATTGCAGGAGGTGGCACAGTTTCATCATATGCACAGGGTGTGTATTTGGTATGCCTGAGTCTGCCACTGATACATCCAATCGATATGTATGTGTGTGTGTGTTAGTGAGGGACAACAGTACAACATGGGGCAATGTTGATACAGTGTGTGTGTGTATGTGTTAGCCCTAGGTGTTAGCATTATGCATGTGTGTATACATGCACACAGTTCCACCTCATGGCTGCCATATACGGGTGTTTGTGGACAGCCACAGACTGTACCTGCCAGGTCATACAGATCGCTGTCTCTGGCCACGGACATGGTACCTGTGCCTGGCAGGGGTGCTACGGACAGTATCAGGTACTAAGCCAGACTGGGTACTGTCATCAGAAGCAGTTGGTTGATGACTGGACATATGTCCCTGCTGGGACTGTCCAGAGCCACATGCACGTGGTCTCCTAGGGCGGTCTGATGACAGCACAGACCCAGCATTGCCGGGGCTGGTACTGGCACTATGGGAGCGGCTGCGTGTTTGTTGTCGTCCGCGATGACTGCCAACTGCTGATGTTGCTGGCATACGTCCACGTCGACGCCTCAACCATCCTGCATTGCCCTGGCTCATGGACATGTAGTTGTGGAACAGATCTAATGTGTCCCCCCAACGTCTGTCAATGACCTCGCCGACAGTACGGATGGCAGCCGCAACATCACGCATAGTGTCATTCATAGCAGTGCGATGTGGTCTAAGCTCCCTCAGACCCTGTCTGGTGTACCGTTCCATACGTGCCTGTGCCTGCATTACAGCCCAGAACATAGCTGAGGTTGAAAGACCTCTGTGGGCACGTCTGACAGGGGCAGTACGACCACGGATGCTCCCACAAGAACCCCTGGACATCTGCCTGTGTGGTACCATGTCAGGACTCTGGCCATGGCTGCTGTGAGGGGATGCATGTGCCACTGATACCACATTACCCTGGTCAATGCCCACTGTATGCTGTCCCTCAGCTAAGGACATTGGTGACAATGGATGTATCGGCAGGATGACTGTGCGCATTGATGAGGTTGACTGCTGTGTACTGTCGATAGGCTGACCAACAACAGACCCTGACACACCTCCCTGTGCCATTACACATGTATCATCATTATCACTATCCCCAGCAGTGGCTTCAGGTTCCCTGCTGCACACCACCAGAGCAACACCAGAACCTGTGAGAAGAAGACAGGAAACAAAGTTTACAATGTGTACACAATGTTACCACAGATGCACACGGGCACATGCACACATGGGCACATGTACTCATGGGCACATGCACACATGTACACATGGGCACATGCACACATGCACACATGTACACATGCACACATGGGCACATGCACACATGTACACATGCACACATGGGCACATGCACACATGCACACTCCTCAGTACATGAGATACAAACACACACACACAAACACACCTGCAATCCAACACATAACAATACTGTTTGAGGGTATTATTACTATTATTATCATTAGTATTAAAAGTATTGTTATTACACACTCACCAGCATGGATTGGCTGCCTTGCTGTTACTCCAGAGGGACCTGCACAAATAAGACAGTTATTGTCAGTGAGCACAACTGTGCCATTGATACTGTGAGTATGATACAGTACAGTAGTACAACAGTTGGCTTTCACAGGTGTACTGCTGATATTGAGAATATAAATCTTGCACAATAATGTCCAGGATAGCACAGTACACATCTCACACATGCATAAACTACCAGTGCAGAGAACAGTCAACTACAGATATGGCATGTTACCTGCACACTCCATGTCCACATGCTGGGTGGCTCCAGCCTCCATCATTACACACGTCTGTGGATGTTGTTGGGCTGGAGCCACAACACTTAGGAGGAGCTCCTCCAGTCTGGTGAGGGGGGGGTGTATAGGTGCCCCACCACCTGTGGCAAGCTGTTGCCTGTGGATATTAGACGCACGCTGACGGACATTTCTAATTAAATCACTGCAGTGATGGCGTACCTGCTCATATGTCTGGTTATGCATGCCTATGTCATTTACCCGACGGACAAGGTCTTGCCACAGTACAGCCCTCTCATGCTGGTTCTGGCTGGTCTGGGAAAAGAGTCTTGAAAATCCCGCACCAGGCTCTGGTGTATCTCCTCATCCTCTGCTGCTGAATAGCAGGGGTTGCACTGATGCACCATTGCCCTGGAAGGAAAAGGAAAATATGTGAGCAAGTAACATGGCACACATAATACTCTACTGTACTGATATCACTGAACTGCCATATATAGCATCTGTCTGTCTATCAGCCAATACACATGTAAATTACCACATATCAGTGCTCAGCCAACAACTGTGTGACAGTGCCTACCACACTCCTTACAACAAACTAGTATACGCCAGCACTCAGCACACTGTTTGAGGTCCAATGCACAACCTCACACTGGGGGTATGTATTAAGGTAATGGATGGGGAATATTGTCATCCCATGCAGTGCATGCAATGCACAGTTATAATTTCAATGGTAATGCACCCTAGTCTTTGTGTCCATACCCCTACCTACACCGCAGTCATATACACGGAACCACAGCACAACATATGGCAATGTAGTATGTTTGTATCCCAATAACTGACACATTTTTTCTCTGGCCTCACACCAAGGACACACACTACCATGACAGACACAAAGTCATGCTGAGCAATCACACCATTACAGACCTTGCACACAGTCAGTGTCACACTCATTCCACCTCACATAGTTGGTATTGCAATGAGTACATGTGTGTGTGCATTGTGTCATAGGTAGGTAGTATGCTATTGGCCCTGTGTCTACGGCAGCATACTGTTAGCAACCTTCAACTACATATGTATGTCCAGCCTTCACTAACAGTTGCAGTATGTCCCTTGCCCTATGCACATCTTCATATAAATATAGATACAGACTGCTAACACATATGGAGGGTTCACAGTATGTAGATTATTAGATTATGTACTTTACATTACCTTTGTTTCTGACTACTGTTTTGGATGGCTTGCTGCTGGCTGGCTTGCTGATGGTTTTTCCTTTTTATTATTTTTTTTTTTGGTCTCTCTCTCTCTCTGTCTCTCTCTCTCTGTCTCTCTCTCTCTCTCTCCCTCCAGTTGCTGCAATGATATTATTGCATGTGTGGACTGGGAGTACAGGCTGCTTTTGTAGGTATCTGCACATGTGCATGTGATGGCCTCTGCACCAATTGTTAGCCAGCATTTACTAATTGCATGCAGCCTGCTGTGTGGTAATTGCAGTTCTCACTGTGATTTCAGGACAGTGCTATAAAATGTTAGGTTAGGCAGGCGTAGCCCTTTCAGTTTTTCAAGGTGGGGACCATGCTGGTTTGCTGTGGACACTGTTCTGTTAGTGTAAAGGTTGGTATGTCTCTCATATCTAAGGCTGTGTTGTAGGCACTGAAATGCATGTTGTACTGAAACCTGACTGTTGCTTCTTCCAGTTCATTCTTCTCAGTGTGTAGGTTAACTGACACCTAATAATACTAATACTGTTTACATGGGAGTATGTGCTTTCCTGTGGGACTTGTGGATTAACTGGTATACAACAGTAGCTCTTGCAATTTGTTGCTATGGCTTCATTGTTTAGCCTTTACATTCACTCCTTGAAGGCCTGCTAAGTGTCTTTACTGGAATGTGTTGCTATGGCTTTCCTATTTTCCATTTACATTCACTCCTTGTAATGCATGATATATTTCTTTCAGCAGCAATTCCTTATATGTTTGGTGTGGTTTGGTGGTACTGCATGCAGTCTGGTAAGGCCAAGGTGTGGGGTTTGACACCTACAAGGGTATCTTATTTTGCTGCTGAGCAGTAGTAGGGCCTTGTACTTTGTACTAACAGTTATGAATATCAGGCACATGCAGTGCTTGTAAACTGCTATACTGTCCTTATTTTATTAGATGGCTGCATCCTTTGATATTTCTGGGTTGTACTCCTATATGAGGGTGTGCTTGTGGAAGCAATTGTACAGCTATTCACAGAGTGTGTGACAGCAGACAGAATGATGTGCCTGTGAGTTTCTAACACTTGCAGGCCTCAGATACTCTCAGGTGTATATTTTAGCAGCCTCAGGGAATGGTACATATCAGTGGGATACACCCGTGATATATTTCAGATATTCTGCAGTTGTCACTGTGGGGTATTTTGAGCATATGTATTACTACACCATTTCTGACATGCACGTAGTGTGTACTTTAACTAATTGAGAGTTACCATTACGTGGGATTCCACACCTTTCTGCCTACTTTTAGTACATTTCACAGGGAGTCAGTGGGGCACAGTTAACATTTGTTTACAAATCAGGAACATCCCTGTAAATCAGTCACAGTTGCAAGGTCTGGCCTCTTACCTATTCAAATATGGCGGTGTTTATCCTGCTCTGATAGTTTGTGTGGTTTGCACGGTGCTACTGTCGCATTATTACCTACTAGCATGGCTGTTTCTCTTATCACACTAATGTAATGCAATTCCACAAGAATTGCAAGTAAAGATACAAGAAAAGCTTTGTGTAATAGCCTTCCTATATTCCCTTTACATTCAGTCCTACTATTTCATGATATATTGCTTTCAGCACAAAGTTCTTGTGTATCAGTCATGGCTTAGTGGTAAGTCATACAGACTAGTGTTGCCAAGGTCCTGGGTTCGAGACTGACAGAGGAATTTTATTTTGCTGCTGAGCAGACTACAGGCCTTGTCTTTCAGAGTGACTAAGGCACTTTTAAGCAGTTGTAAGCGGGTTAGCGCTGGTTTGCGCGGTGCTCATGCATGTGCACTGTCGCTTAGCTTTGCGCACACCCGCTGACTACTGCTTAAAAGTGCTTACTCTCGCGCACACCCGCGCTAATTTCTTTGAAAGAAAAGAAAATGGGGAGATAGGAAAGTGGTGAAAAAGGGGGCACAAAGAGGGTAGGACAGTAGGAAAACAAGCTCGGGATTTGCAGGAAGGATGTAGGAAAGGCCCATAGCTGCCCATTTCTTTATCAGCAACAGCTATGCATATGTGTGTAATTTGGTGTGAAATTTGAAACCTTCCACCCCTGAGAGAGGGGTGAGAACAACAAAATATGCTGTACAGCCAATTGTAATTACCAGTTGACATGTCCAGCAGACATGTCTGCAAAATGGGCAGCTATGTATGGGGCGTAATTTATTTGTGGGAACAGAGTGCCCTTTTTTTATTTTTTTTCAGGTGAGAGTGGAATGTGAGGTACAGGAAGTAGGTATATTTGGGGAGGTAGGTTGGGGAGGTTAACAGAAAAGACAAACAAGATGCATACAGGGGCAGAGTATGACACATGTGGGGGGTGAACACAATTGACGGGGACGGATGTTTGGATATCGCGAGCCCATGAGCCCACAGATGGCAACAGTGGAACTGAGATCCCCACCCATGGGTAGTTGCCTCTGTGCCTTCACTACCCAGAACAGGGCTGTGCTGGGGGCTGTGTAGGATGGGCAGGCACACCCGTGAGTTGCGCCACCCGTGCCTCAAGCTGGCGTAGGGGTTCAAGCACAGAATGCCTGATCTCACTACGCACCACAGACCGGACACTTTGGAGAGTGAGTGGACCTTCTCCTCTGGCCATGCTTGCAGTGGGGGGACGAGCCCCAACCCCTGCAGCGCTTCCATCCGAAGGTGGCACAGGGCCACCGGAGGAGGTTCCGGCCTGGGCACTAGTGCCATGTGCACTCGCCAGCTGAGGTGGGAGAGGTGGGTCCGCTGGAACCCACCTTCCCTGTTGTCCTATGTTTAGCAATATTTTATGACATTTTGGGTTAGTAACAAACAATACCATTCAAAATTAGTTGTAACAGCATGCATCAGTATTCCCATTAACCAAACACCCATGAATTCCAAACATTGAACAGCAAGCATAACACATGCATATTTTGAACAACAGTACACAATCCAACAGCATGCAGGGTTGATTGATGGCAACAGGCCATCAGGTTTGGATATGTGAACAGGGCACATGCATCAACGTACATGCAAATATGTATGAACCAACAGGACAAATGTCTATGGGAATTAATTGTGAATACACATACCCAGTTTGGTGTGGAATGGCATTATTTGTGAAAATAGGGTAGGGTGAAGAAATATTTCATTAACAACTTCAACTACCTATGCATATGCTGTACATTTCTAGTAGCTGCAGATATATATACCCTACAGGTCTTAGTACAGTTTCCTATATGTAATCTAGGAATGTTGGTGATGGGAATGTTACTGCTACATTAATATACATTGCATTTTTATTCATACACGTTCATATCTGGCTGTGTTCAGGTTCAGCATCCTGCTACATTTGATTTATATGGCTCTACACAACTGTGGATGTTCAGTATTTCATACAACCATACTATCTCCATATTGCAAGGGTACAGCAACATATACAAATTGTGGGACAGACACATTCCAGCTTCAGTACTTTATTACAAACATTTCACTCTTTGGTTGTGGCTGTCTCATTCATTTCATTATGTACTGACTGCAGTATAACTTTATTCAAGACTTATTACAGCTTTCTTGGTCGATTCATACCTCTTTCTCACACTCTCACGTGTTTTATTTTTACAATTCAAGATGGTACTTAATTCTAGGCGTTATTAACATTTCTTACTTGGTTACAACAATCATTTCCAACAGACTCACTTGTTTCACATGGCAGATTTTAAAAGGGGATGTATTTGACACATGTCTATCGTGTTTAGCTTGTTTACCAGTAATTTTCAGGCTGAAGCAAGTTATCTGATATTACAATACAGGTGGAAAATCTCTATTTCAGACTTGTTTAATTTTTATTTCTGGATTACAGGCTGCATCACTTATCTAATCATACAGTACTAGCAGAATCTTTCTTCTAGTGTTATTTGAACTTTATTAATATGTCACAACACTGAACTCTTTTACAAGCTGTCTCACTTATATTCTATAACAATTGCAGCAAAATAATTACTAACCTGCCTGGTGGCACAACCGCACCAGCCTATCATCATTGGCTTGCCAATTGATGGAACGCACACCTGCAGCTGTAATATAAATGAAGTAATATTGGAACATACATCTCCATAATATCAGCTAGGATAATTTCTTACATACTTACTTACATGGATACTTACTCAGTAGTGGGGCGTTGGGCATTTGCCGGGCCTCCTGGATCCAATGGTTCAGTTGGTCCTGCTTTCATCTCTTCAGGTCCACATGGTGGTGACGGACCTGTTCACCAGTCCTTGGTATGCCTGTGGCACTGGTGAGATCATGTGCCAACCGGTTCCACGCCTTTGCCTTGTACGCACCCCAGAGAACCTGGCCCTGCATGAGTTGAGCCTCATGATCGTGGACTAGGAGCCAAACCATATATTTGGACTCCTCAACACCCCACCTCTGTGCTCGGAAGTGACTGCCCTCTCCTACACCTGCCATCCTGACTGCAAATAGGTTCCACAATCAGTTATGCTGTGTATTCCCGCCTATGGGGCTTATATATGCCGTTTTTCCCGCACTTATCTGTGATTGGCCATTTTGGAAATGTATCAGCTTAAGAAAACCTGCTTTGTCATGCTTCTATTTCCATTCATTCCTATATATGTGCTAATACTGCATTTCTCAGTACAACTGTCATGGCTTAGTGGTTCAGTACTTTGACTATCATGCACAGTATCCTGGGTTCGAGCCTGGGCATTGCTTTTTTATTTTACTACTGTCTAGACAGGCTAGGAGGTGTGTCTGTGTAAAGGCGGCTTTGATACAGCTTGCTCAACGTTGCCCGCCGGTAAGCCGGTTGGCGTGCTGTGCAGCTCCGCGCAAACGGGTTACGCTGGTTAACGCATTATTTGGCTATGAGCACGCATATTACGCTGTGTGAAATGTTGCTCAACTACTGGCACACAGTTTCAGCATGTTAAAGTGCTGCTCAACTCCGGACACTCATATTACACCTGCTAAACCACTGCTCACCTGCGGGCAGTCATACTCAGCTTGTTAGAGCGCTGCTCAGCTATGGGCACTTATAAAATTTTTTTTTTTATTGTGTCAGATTTCTTCAAAAATACATGGCCCATTTCATTACATTTTACTTAAATTATAGTTATATATATATATATATATATATATATATATATATATATATATATATATATATACATATATGTCAGGGGATTGTTTCGTGCTTATTTCACTAAAAATAGAAAATGATGTTGTTGGGGCTCGAACCGTGACTACCTCCTCTTTGGCTGACGTCTCTACCACTACGCTATTGCTACTTGGCTTAATTTGCATATTTAGATCTTATATGCTTTTCCAATGACTGCTAACTGTGGCTGAGCGAAGGGCACACCCATGCAAATGAGAGCAATTACGGGCAAACATTTTTGAAATTATAAAAAAAAAATTAAACTGTTGATTTTTATGTTTTACATTACAGTTGGGTTTATAGTCTGTGGGGGCATGTATGCTGTTGTGTTTCTTGACATTTCCGTGGACTCGCTCGTGGGAGATTACTTTCAGGACTGTGACTCTTCTGGGGGCGTGTCCCTTTGCAGAACTCGCTGTGCGGACACGCCCCCTACTTTCCTACACGGACCGTGTTAGCCTAGGGTGTGATTCAGCATGCCCTCATGAATATGCATGGCATGCTGACGTCACACCGTTTAACTGCAGCCTCCGTGTAAGACATATTAACTCTTACACGGAGGTTTCGTGAATCCTGCCCGCTGTCTTTTGAGATTAAAGCTCCCTTTAACTCAACACTACAAACATCTGGTTGATGTAAATTGACTGACAGTCAAAGATTGTTGCAAATTTCTCTTATTTTCTCTTACATTTACCCTGTTATGTAACTGATCACGTATTTCTTCAGTATTTTCAGTACTCACACTTAACATCCTGCCTCATATGCTTTCCACCACCAGTAAAACATTTAACATAGACAGACATATGATCTGGTACAAAATCCCATTTATACAGTAAACAATTCCTCTACTTTCTCCACTGAAAAATCACCTTTTTTCCCATCCACAGTCTGTTCTTCTAGTCTTACCTAACCTGCTATCACAGTAGGATTTTCATTTTTACTTTCCCAGTTTTATGCCAAATTCTACTGTTTTCTCCTCAATTATGTGAACTCTACTTTAGATTTTTACTACTCACCCCTTCCTATCTTTTACAAGTATTTATTTTACTTATGAACATTACATAGCCTTTGTACACATCTCTCCTTAACTTTTGTAAATATGAATAGAAACCAAGCCCGCGCAAATGTCTGGAACTATTAACATCCACTATTTACCACATTAATAATCAGTCACTGAAATTATATAATATTAAGTAGTTTATGCGCAAAACCATACGGATTGGATTTATGTCCATTGCAAATGCAGCATTAACAACTGGGAATAAGTCTAGGTGGCTGCAGCTACTAAAGGCAAAATATACAGCTGTTGCAATCTGCTCAGTGAAGAGGAAAAACTAACAACAAACTTCAACAACAAAAACCTCTCAATACACTGTCAGAGTATCAGGAGTCAGTTAACAGCCTCATAGAAAGAGCAGAACCCATGTTATACTTTTGAGTTCTAAAAAAAAGTGTCTCAACTACATTCATCTTAATGTACTGCATAAACATTGACACAGACATGTCTGGCACATGCACAGTATATCAAGAAGCAATCCACAGCCATAGAAAATGGCAGAAAAACAATGCAGACACAATAAGTTAATAACACACAATGTCATTATTTAAAAAGACAAGCAAATTTTGTTTTAAATAATGAATTTGTATAATATCAATAATCAACTCATATGTGTGGGTGGATCTACTTGAACAAACTTACACCAAACACACACCAAAGTAAATAACCCCCCCTAACTATATAAACCAATTCTGGGATTGCAGTACAGTGGAGAAAAGGGCATGTTGGGCAAGTGTTTAATTACCTTGGGAAAAATTCAACATTTGGGGGTTTAAGCTTTTGTGATTTTTGTCTTGCGAAAATGAAGTTTGGCTATATGAGATTCGAGGTTTAGAAATAGATCCATGTGGGTAATGCAAGGCTTACCCATGGCTGGCTTTGATGTAATCATATAATAGCAATAATTCACTCTTATGTGTGGGTAATGCAGGCTTTACCCGATGTAATCACATAATAGCAATAATCCACTCGTATGTGTGGTTAATGCAGGGTATACCCAACACCAGGAGTTTAAATCTCAAAATGCACGCGCTCGAAGCACTCCTCAGTATGGAGAATGTCGACATCTGTGCAGTAACTGAAACCTGGTTCAAGGCTCCAGAGAGCACCCCAGCACTACTGGGCTACAACTCATACCACATGTTTTGGCCACAGAACACGGACCGAAACACAAAAGGAGGGGGTGTATCCATATTCATCAAGGATACCTACACCTCCAGGTTAGTGGCACAGCATGATACCTCTGAGATCATCCATGTGCAACTAACATAGGGCAAATCTGCAATGTAAATTGTGGCCTGCTACAGATCACCCTCCATGACCCAGGACCACCACTCCACCTTATAGGTTCATAGGTTGGTACTAGGCTAACTGCCCTTGCGAGACATTTTTAAGCCTAGCCAATTATCCCTTGTGAGACTCAAACCCTGCACCTTGTGTTTGTAAGGCAAACACTTTAACCATTAGGCCACCCCCCACCTTTCTGGAGACACTGGAAAACATGAAGGTCCTACCAAGCACCCTGATATCGGGCGATTTCAATTACCCTAGCATTCACCGGGAAAACTACTCGAGTATAAATTCCCAGGCCCAGCGCTTCCTGGAATTCATCAACTCAAACGCCCTGGATCAGCTGGTAAACTCCCCTACCAGAGGTGAAAACATATTAGACCTGGTCATCACCAACATGGGCAACAGGTGTTCCACACCAGAGGTCAACCTGTCACTGGTTAGATCAGACCATAAACTAATCATTCTGGATGTCCACACCCCACCACCACCCCCAACTAAGGAAAACACAGTACAAAGCTTTTCTAAAGCAAACTTTACCCTACTTAAGACAGAGGTGGTAGGTTTCACAGCCCCCACGCTAAAGGATAACCTGCCCATGATGCAGAAACCTTTACAAATACACTCTATGAGCACCTACAAGGATGCATGGATCATGCCATCCCTAGCAAAACCAAGACTCACTCCTCTAAGAGAAGGAAACCAGTTTGGTGGACCCCTGCAATAAACAGGCTATACAATAGAAGGAGGAAAGTAGTTCAGGAAAAAAGCAAATCCCAAGAAGGAAAGACATCCCTGATCAGTATCAGTAAGAAACTGAGGTCCTTCTTGAAATCATCCAAGGCTAACTTCGAAAGAAAAATAGCCAAGGATTCAAAAGATAACCACAAAGCCTTCTTTAGCTATGTTAAGAATCTAAGTGGCAACTCGCAGATATGCACTGAACTAGTGCAAAATAGCACAAACTATACTGAACCTACTGACATTGCCAACATCTGGGCAGATAGATTCAGTGCAAACTTCATCCCCCTCTCACCTCCAAAAGGGCCCACAGCATTACCAGAAAAGTGTAGTGTCCTAAAAATTACAGACACACAGGTGAAAACAGCCCTTTCACAAGCCAAAAACACAGCATCAATGGGACCAGATGGTGTCCCAGGCTGCGTCTTGCACGAACTACAGAATGAACTAAACCCCCACCTAAACACGCTGTTCAACCTCAGCCTCTCCACAGGCTATGTGCCCATAGAATGGCGCACAGCAACGGTTATTCTTCTCCACAAAGAGGGGCCACAACTGACCCTGGTAACTATCACCCCATAAGCCTGACTAGCCTGGTCTGCAAGGCTAAGGAGCGCACCATCATGGAACTCATTAACAAAGACATTGGGAACCTCCAAACACTTGACCCGACCCAGTTCAGCTTTGTTAAGGGCAGATCATGCCTACTAAACCTGGTTGACTTCTTCAAGACAGTCACCAAGGCCATAGACAAGGGAAAGGTGGTTCACACAGCCTACCTTGACCTCGCCAAGGCTTTCAACACCATTCCCCACTCAGGTATTACAGAAATACTCACCAGCCTGAACACAAACCCCTACATCATGAGATGTGCTGCCAACTGGCTTACAGACAGAACTCACACGTTAAGAATAGCGGGCTCCAGGTCTGACTCTAAACCAGTTACAAGTGGTGTCCCGCAAGGCTCAGTCCTTGGACCCCTATTGTTTAGCATATACTTCTCAGAAGTACAGGCAAACACAGGAGGACTATGGCTAACCAAGTTCGCTGATGACTGCAAACTGGGAGCCATAATTGACTCTCTGGCTGACACAGACATCCTCCAAAAGGGCCTTACTGAGACGGACACCTGGTGTAAAAGTCATGGCCTCAAGCTAAATGCCAAAAAATGCATAGTCATCCCGTTTGGGAAAAACAAAACACCCATGAATTACCACATAGGTGGCAGCCCCCTTAATAAAGAAGAGGTAATAAGAGATCTGGTGACCCAGGTAGATAGTAGTCGCTCCTTTGACAATCATATTGCCAAAGTAGTTAGGAAATCCTTCTATGTTGCCCATCTAATTACTAAAGGGCTCGCATCTAGAAATAAAGAGGTTATAGTGCCCCTCTACTCATCAGTCATTAGACCCATCATAGAGTACAATGCCCCATATGGGATGTACCTCACAAGACACTTCCAACAGCTGGAAAGACCACAAAAGTACCTCACCAAGAGGATTACTGATCTCAAACATAAGTCCTATGCAGCCTGACTGAAAAAACTCTGGCTGTACTCAGTGGCATATCACTTACTCAGAGGTGATCTCTGCCTGACTTACAAAGCCATGTCCACCTCAGAATTGATGGACATGCTCCACCTAAAGAAATCCAAGTCACTGCGAGCCACACGCTCTAGTGAGCTAAACCTCACCACAGCAATAAATAGAACATGCTGGAGGGATAGATTCCTGTCACAGAGACTACCCATGCTTTGGAACAAAATTCCAAATGACATCAGGCAGAGCCCCTCACCAACACTCTTCAAGAGAAACCTTGACGAGTGGATGTGTAACAGAAAATACACCCCTGGGATCACTTCATTGGCTCTGCTTGACAGAGGATCAGTTAATTAATCAATGGGGTGGCAAAAGCTGACACACTCTGGCTAGGCTTATAAATGCCATCGGGCAGATAGCCTAGTACCTACCTATGAACCTATGTAATCATATAATAGCAATAATCCACTCATATGTGTGGATAATGCAGGGTTTACCAATGGCTGGCTTTGATTACTCAGACTTTGTCATCATGATCAAACCATGACAGCTGGGTAAATTCTACACTACCCATGCCCAGTTCCTTGGTACCCCTAGCACCCTGATCCTTGGTGACTTCAGCTACTCCACCATAGACTGGGTGAACTATTCCTGCACTAATGCATTCACCCAATGATTCCTTGATTTCATTAAGTCTAACACACTAGACCAGCTCATCTTATCCCCCACAAGGGGAGATAACATTCTGGACTTGGTTCTCACCAACATGGATGACCACTGCACCATTCCCATAGAAAATTCTACCCTGGTGAGATCAGATCATCTGTCTGTCTCATTCAAAGTTTCTATTCCACCCAACCCCCCCCCCCCCCCAGCCACATACCCAGCTTAGAAAAACTTCTCAAAACCTGACTACAACCTCCTAAGGGAGAGTATCAGTAGTTTCACACCACTGACCCCCTCAGAGGATACAGACAACTATGCTGGACAGTATGCCAGTGCAGTATACAAGCACCTGTACAACCGCATGGACTCAGCCATACCAACAGAACTAAAACCTGCTCCTCAAGGAAACACAAATCTGCCTGTTGGACATCCTGTATCAACAGGCTATACAACAACAGGAAGAACTAGTTGTCCAAGGGTAAAAAGGCACAAATTCCAAATTGGAAAAACTCCCTCCTTAGCCTCAACAAGCAAGTTAAATCACTAGTGAAAACCTCCAAAGCCAATTATGAATCAAAACTAGCCTCTGAAACAAAGGGAAACCACAAAGGCTTCTTCAGTTATGTCAGGAACCTCCACAGCAAAACCTAGGTTTGTTCCAAATTAGTACTTAATGATACTGCTTACACTGATCCTGTTGACTTAGCCAACTTGCTAGCAGATAATTTCAGCACAAACTTCACCCCCCGTTCCCCCAAAGACCCATTCAACATCCCTGATACTTGTCCCAAACCTCACATCTCAATTGATCAAATGTTAAAGGCCCTATCCAGAGCAAAGAACACAGCTTCCATGGGACCTGATTGTATCCCTGACTGCATTCTGCACCACCTCCAGCAAGAACTAGCTTCACCATTGAGCAAACTATTCAACCACAGCCTAAGTACAGGCTTCATTCCAGCAGAGTGGAGAACTGCCATGATCATCCCCTTGCACAGGGGTGAGTGCCACTACTGACCCTGGAAACTATTGCCCAATTAGCTTGACAAGCCTGATCTGTAAAGCCATGGAGCGTATTATTATGGATCTTATAAAAAATGACATAG
Source organism: Protopterus annectens (assembly GCF_019279795.1). NCBI lineage: Eukaryota > Metazoa > Chordata > Ceratodontiformes > Protopteridae > Protopterus > Protopterus annectens. Next base: position 1,222,331,082 of record NC_056747.1, on the reverse strand, counting down.
GCAGTCTCTAAGCACTTGATCCCACCCAGTTCAGATTCATCAAAGGCAAATCTTGCCTGTTGAACCTGGTTGACTTCTTTGAGACTGTCACCAAGGCCCTGGATGAGGGAAAGTCAGTTCATACAGCTTACCTTGACTTAGCCAAAGCCTTTGACACAACCCTCCACTCGGGCATCATTGAAAAGCTGACACAACTTGGTGTAAATCTCTGTCTCATCAGGTGGGTTGCCAGCTGGATCATCGATAAGCCCCACAAGGTTAAAATAGGCACCTCTACCTGCAATAGCACACCTGCCACTATTGGTGTTCCCCAGGGATCTGTCCTGGGACCCCTACTGTTTGGCATCTACTTCTCAGAGGTCCAGGTAAAGACAATAGGCCTTTGGCTGATCAAGTTTGTGGATGACTGTAAGTTGGGTGCTGTCATTAACTCTCCAAATGATGTTAACATACTACAAGAGGGTCACACAGCAACAAATGACTGATGCCAAAGTCATGGCCTTAAGTTAAACGCAAAAAAATGTATTATCATACCATTCATCAAAAACATGGCCCCTATTGATTACCCCATCAACGGCAACCCCCTATGCATATAACCTGTGGTGGGAGACCTAGGTACACAGGTTGACAACAATCTCACATTTGACCATCATGTAGTGGCAGTGGTCAGAAAAGTCTTTTACTTGGTTAATCTCATAACCAAAGGGATTGAATCTAAAGGTTATTACCTCTCTGTATTTCTCCCCCATTAGGCCAGTAATTGAGTACAATGCCTCATTTGGTATGTACTTCTCCAAACACCTGCACCAACTAGAAAGGCCACAGAAATATCTCACAAAGAGAATCCATGACCTCCAACACCTGTCCTATGTGGACAGGCTCAAATCACTATCACAATACTTAGTATCACACAGATTGCTCAGAGATGATCTGTGTTTCACCTACAAGGCAGTCTTAGACCCTGCCCTGCCCTACTAGAGATGCTCCATATCTGTAAGTCTAACTCCTCACGCATTACCCACTTGAAAGGCCTAAATCTAATATGCAACATCAACAAACCCTGCTGGAGAGATAGGTTTGTCTCCCAGAGGCTGTCCCATCTCTGGGATAGACTTCCCATACACATCAAGCAGAGTACCTTGCTGACCCTCTTCAAGTGCACCCTTGATGAGTGGATGGGAAACCACAAATTTGTCTCAGGGGCTCCACCTGTGTCCCTCTTTGACAGGAGCGACAGGTGGTGCTGACTAAGGTTTCTTTTTTGGGCATAAACTCTTGGCTAGGCTTGTAAGGGCCCCAGGGCCATTAGCCTAGTAACCTCCTATGATCTTATGATCCTATGATCCAGTCATAGATTAGTGGTAAAATATTGTGTGTTCTTTTATATAATTTAGCTAGTGATGCAGTGGATCCAGGACAGCAAAGAGTTACAACCAGAAAGTCATGCAGGCAGAAGTAATAGTGATCTTTCCAGGCTCAGGAAAATTAAGCCTGGTTTGCTGTATAAGCAATACATTATTTATTTTCTTAACTCTAGTAGTTGAGTAAACAAGTTTAAAGCTCAATGGGGTGAATTCATAAAGGGTTAACGCACTTGCTTAACAGTGATTATTAAAAGCTGGCATTTCTAATTCCATTCTAGTTTCACATAATAGGGCTACATATGTACCAAAATGAACATTAAGTACCAAAGCATTTATTTCTGGTGAATATGTTGCCCCATTATGTGAAAGTCAGATGGAATTAAAAACACAGACTCGCAGTAATTAACACCACATGACAGCATCAGCTCTATGCAAATACCCTAGCATGACTTGAAATGACAAACCATACAAAAATAAAGCAGTCTTTTATGACACTTGAAGGAAGAATTTCACCAATTATTATTCAATCATCCAATAAGAAAAGGAAATCATCTGGTAAAAAAGGAAAAGAAAGCAATTCTGAGCAGTGTCAGTGTTACATCAGCTAACACGTTCACTTTTGGTGTAGAAGGCTGTGGGTTTTATTCCGACACCGGCTTGATAGATCATGGATATTGCAGTGTGACACAAGGGGGTGCTGTATTCTTGAGTGTGCTGTCCTTCAGATGTGACATTAAACTGAGTCCCATCTGCTTGAGTTGGTGGTAGTTCAGGTATAAGTAAAGATCCCATGAAACCTACCAAAAAGAGTAGGAGATATTTTCTGATAACCTCAGTAGTGTAATTACCACATTGGGTTTCCCATTAAAAGAGATCTGTAGCCTAGTGGGACTAACTTGGTCAACAAAGGTTAAATAAAAAATAAAATTGCCACAAGAAGTTATAAAATTGCCACATGAAGTTGTGCATGGGGACAATTATGAAAAGTTTCTTTCAAGCCAGTTTATTATTTAACACCTTAGAAACAATATGCTTTGATTTAAAATGACCCATCTTTTTTTTTTACTGAAGCAATTCCTTAATCATCTGACTAACTTTATGAACATCCTGGTTATTCTGCATCTCAGAGATTCTAAATTTTGAGCAATACATATGAATAAAAATGAAATAAAGATAAATGTTTAGCAGGAGGATGATTCAGAATATCTCTGTGATGTTCCAAACTGTTCCATGTCCTTTCATCGCTGGTTTCTACACATAACTTAGACTGAACCATGAAGAAGCAGTGCAGCATAACATACATTTAAACAAATGCAGATGTGTTGCAGCGTGAACATCACACCGTAAATGTGCAATTCAGACTTACTAGGGCAGTGCTTACATGCTGGCCAATGCTGTAAGTTAGTAAACATACATTATTTATGGTCTCAGCTTTCAGGTTATTGGAAGTACTGGGAGTATGTCCATTGGCATTTTTTTACCATTAAAGGGAGACATTAGGGAAATTTGGAAGCAATTACCACTATCCAAAGTTCTCAGCATGATCAAGGTTTTTTTTTAACTTTTCTATTATCAGGGAATGAGGTTAGACAGATATCTAAAAATACATTTTTGGCAATTAGATGCAAAAGAATTTATTTTAGATTTGTCTAAACCTGCATCTACATTAACCTCTTTCCTTGAAACTAGAAAAAAGATCATATTCAGTAACATTTCACACAGTACTAGTCAGGGTCTACTAGAGGTGCTTGTGTGCTAGTCAGGGTCTACTACAGGTGCTCATATGCTAATCAAGGTCTACTACAGGTGCTCATGTGCTAGTTAGGGATCTATTACAGGTGCTCGTGTGCTAGGCAAGGTCTATTACAGGTGTTGTTGTGCTAGTCAGGGTCAACAGGTGTTGTGCTAGTCAGGGTCTAATACAGGTGCTCTCGTGCTAGTCAAGGTCTACTACAGGTGCTCATGTGCTAGTCAGGGTCTGCTACAGGTGCTCTTGTGCTAGTCAGGGGCTACTACATGTGCTCATGTGCTATTCGGTGTCTACTACAGGTGCTTTTGTGCTAGTTAGGGTCTGCTACAGGTGCTCATGTGCTAGACAGGGTCTACTACAGGTGCTCCTGTGCTAATCAGGGTCTACTACAGTTGCTCATATGCTATTCAGGGTGTACTACAGGTGCTCCTGTGCTAGCATCTCATGACACACTTGCTTGAAGCAATTTGCTCAAAAAAGCAAAGGTTGTAACTCCGACTAGCCTAATCTCCAATTTCTGCATAGCCCTCCCAGCATCTGAGCCTGTAAACTATATAACCTTAAAAGAACCTAAACCCTAAACCTAAATTACCCGGTTTCCAACTTGACTTCTTGGTCACATAACCAAAACTTTCACTCTCCTTCCTAACCCTAAAGTTTCTGATTTCTCCCTAAACATAAAACTCCAACTTCCTCTCTACATCTAAATTCCCTGATAACCCCCAACAGCAAAACTCCCTTTCCACTCCCTATACCTAAAACTCCAGCACTCCTTCCTAAACCTAAAAGTTCCCAGTTGTCCCTAAACCTAAAACTCCAACCCCTCCCCCCTAAATCTAAATTCTCTGATTGCTCCCTAACCATAAAACTCCCTTTGCACTTCTTAAATCTAAAACTTCAAACCACTCCCTAAACATAAATTTACTAATCACTTCCTAACTCTAAAACTACTTTCCTGCCCCCAACCCCAAAACTCCCTTTTTACTACCTAACCATAACCCCCCGGCTCACAATCCTGTACCACCCTTCCTGCTCCCTCCTACACAGCTGCTTGCCCAAACTCATATTTGAGTCTGAGTATGAGCAACAGCCTAGTTGAGTTACAAGGTGCTCTAGTCCCTGTCTTTAAGTCAGTGTTTTTTGACTGCTTGGGACTCAAGCACCTGTAGTGAACCCTGCTAATAATTTCTGAGCATCTTCTATAGTCTGAAAAAAAAAGAATGTAAAATCAACCACCAGTGTTTGTTTGTGATAGGCTCCCAGTGCAGTTTTAAGCTTTCTTTCAGACTGTGAGTATTAATTTGTATTGCCCCCATGGACAATTTATTAGAGCTTCATGAATGACTGTTGTAGATAGTGATTTTGTGAATGAAATTCAGTTAATTTCCAATTTGTTTTTGGAAAGGAGATATCTGATCTACCTTTTAAATAGGTCAGCACAGGAGGTTATTTTGAGGTGTGAAAGGGACTTTCCTCCAATTTTACTGAAGGGTTTCATTAGCAAAAGTGTTAGTACAGTTAATCCATCAATGGAGGATTTTAAATATAAGGCAGTCCCTAGATTTTGTTTGGATATGAGTTTAGACAATTTTGTTATATGGGAAATTATTTGTGACAACTGGAAACTTATATTAGCAAATGGGGATATCACAAAAGTATTGGGAACTTACCCTAATTTTGTTTATAAGAAACACTGTAACATTAAACAATTGTTGGAACAAAGTAATACTGAGTTGGGCCTTGACTCTACACAGAAAATGATAGGCATGTATAAATGTTCTGGATGCAAGGTTTGCAGATTTGTACATGTAGGCACATTTATCTCCTTGGCACACATTGATTATACTATTTCAGTTCTGGTGGGGTTAAATTGTGGTACTTCTGGGGTTGTTTATATGGCATTATGTTCAGTTTGTCCTGCATTTTACATAGGAATGACTACAAGGAGTTTGAGAAAAAAAATTAGTGAAGATCTTCATGCCTTCAAAAGTAAGAATCTTAATAATGCATTGTATAAACATTCCACAAATTGTAATGGTTGGAAAAAGTACACGTTCACAATTGTAGAAGTAGTTAGTCAAGATCCACGAGGTGGTAATTTTAAGAATTTAGTGGAGAAAAGGGAAGCTGAATAGCAGTTCTGTTTAGCTTCTTACATTTCTCCAGATTTAAATGACAATGTTAATATTAAATGTTTTTTTATGTGAGTGACTATTAGAAATTAAAATGGGTGATGCAGTTTTTAATTGATTTATTGTTTCATTTAAAATTTTTATTGTTGCACATGCTTGATTGGTTCATTGTCAAATGGACTGGTTATTTAAACAATGTTGGCTTGTGTAACAGTGTTTCTGATGAAGTCTTTGTAACGAATAGCAATTATTTAAGCAATAACCAATGACATTGGTGTGATATATTATAGCAATAACCCACGCCTGGGTGTGGGTAATGCTGGATTTACCCACGGTTGGTGTGGTGTGGTCACGAGGGCGAAGCCCGAGTGGCCAAACAAAGACAACCGTGGGTAAATCCAGCATTACCCACATCCAGAAGTGGGTTTTTGCTATTATACAATGACATTATTTAAGAAAAAATATACTTACTTTTCTTAAATAATGGTATTGTATAATGCCTCCTTGCTGCTCTTCCGCAGCTGTCTGGTATTCTGCGGCAGTTCTGATGTACTGTGCATGTGTATGCTTATGCAGTACATCAGAGCTGTGGATGGAAGCAATGGAGAAAGCAAGATCTAGCAAGACAGCTCTAAAAAAAGCAACAGAGAATCTCCATTGCTTTTTTTAAAAGCTGTCTCTCTATGTTAAACCCATTTAACATAGCGAGACAGCTTTAAAAAAAGCAACAGAGAAAGGAAGATCTCCGTTACTTTTTTTAAAGCTGTCTCTCTATGTTAAACTCCTTTAACATAGCAAGGCAGTGTATAAAAAGCAACAGAGATCTTGCGTTCTCCGTTGCTGTAAAAAAAGACTTATATTAATGGAAAAAGTCCGGATGACCAGACCTTTTTCCATTAGTATAAGTCTGATTTACAACGTGCACGCCAACCAATCAGCATGCATGTTTTGGAATATTAATGGGGGTCATTGTATAATAAGATTTATCCACTGTTGGTGTGATTAAATAAAGCCAACCGTGGGTAAATCTTAATATACCACACCATGGAGTTGGTTATTGCTATTATACAATGACATTATTTAAGAATAAAAATACTTACTTTTCTTAAATAATGTCTTTGTATAATGGCGCTGTGCTGTCCTTCACAGCTGGTATATATCCTGTTGCTTTTTTGATAAACTGAGCATGTGTATGGGACTTGCATTCTCATGCATACCCAGTACATCAGTGCTTTGGAAAGGAAGCAACAGAGAAAAGAAGATCTCCGTTGCTCCATTTTTGTTTTCTTCCTTTTTTTTTAAATTAAAAAAAAATGTTTTGGGCAGTTTAGGGGTAGGAGAGTGACCGAATGGAGGAAATACAAGGAAAATCAGGTCTTCTTCTTCTTCTTTCGGTTGCTTCCGTCGGGGGTCGCCACAGCAGATCAACTGTTTCCATTTCTTCCTGTCCTCTGTATCTTGCTCTGTCAGACCAACCACCTGCATGTCCTCTCTCACCACATCCATAAACCTTATCTTAGGCCTTCCTCTTTTCCTGTTACCTGGCAGCTTCATCCTTAGCATCTTTTTCCCAATATACTCTGCATCCCTCCTCAGCACATGTCCAAACCAACATAATCTTGCCTCTCTGGCTTTGTCTCCAAACCTTCCAACCTGGGCTGACCCTCTAATATACTTATTCCTAATCCTGTCCATCCTCGTCACACCCAGTGCAAATCTTAACATCTTCAACTCTGCCACGTCAAGCTCTGACTCCTGCCTTTTTGTCAATGCCACTGTCTCCAACCCATATAACATAGCTGGTCTCACTACCCTCTTGTAGACCTTCCCTTTCACTCTTACTGGCACTTGTCTGTCACAAATTACTCCTGACACTCTTCTCCACCCACTCCATCCTGCCTGTACTCTCTTCTTCACCTCTCTTCCACACTCACCATTACTCTGAACTGTTGATCCCAAGTATTTAAACTCATCCACCTTCACCACCTCTACTCCCTGCATCCTCACCATTCCTCTATCCTCCCTCTCATTCACACACATATATTCTGTCTTAGTCCTGCTGACCTTCATTCCTCTACTCTGTAGAGCATATCTCCACCTCTCCATGGTCTCCTCCACCTGTTCCCTACTCTCACTACAGATCACAATGTTATCTGCAAACATCATAGTCCACGGGGACTCCTGTCTGATCTTGTCTGTCAACCTGTCCATCACCATTACATTTTGAATAACGACTCTGATTTTCCTAGTTTTTTCTCCATCCAGTCTCTCTGCTATGTCCAGAGTCTAGATTACAGTTTTTTTTATTTTTGTTAAAATAAATAAAAGTTACAGTATATAACAATGGAAAAATGTCCAGGTGACTAGACTTTTTTCTATTGGTATATGCTAGGATTTACAACGGGCATGCTGACTGGGCTGACCAATCAGCGTGCTCATTTTGGAATATTAATGACCAGTCATTGTATAAAAAAGGTCTAACTGCGCTACAAAACTACATTTTGGGTCTTGGTTTCTCAGTGTTTTTCCAGTGTTTTTCTTGGAATTTGTACATTTTCGTTGTCATGTTCGCAGTTTGTAATGCATGCTTTAGGTGTAACATGTTTAGTATATGGTTTAGTTCTCTATAAAAATCCTCATTGTGGCAATGCATTTTGGAGTTTATTAAGTTCATATCTGTCCCACTTGGCTGTCTTTGTTACAGAGAGTTTTTTAAAGCTAAAAGGTAGTGTTACAATTGGGATGACTTTGTAAAGGTTTCTTTTGTTACAACATTCCAATTGTCAGACAGGCAATACAGTGTAGTGTTACAAAAAGTTTAAAGTTGAAAGTGTGCGCTCAGTGAGAGGTTCTTTTAAAAATAATGTTTTTAGCATGGTCATTCTATATTTTTCTGCTTTATCAAACATATTCAACCCACCACTAATACTGTTAAGTGCTGTGAGGTTTTGATTTCAATTTCTTTGTTGAGGCACAGTGTTCTTCCAGTAGTAAAATTGTCACACAGAAATACTCCCAGTACTTCTGATAGGATGGTAATTGATAAACAGAGTTCAATTTCTTTTAATGATGCCATTTGTTTGTACTACCGTTTTGAAGATAATCAGTGGCATGCAATTCTCAAGATGTGTGCACTGTACTTCATGCCCCCTAAGTATTATATAGGCGTAATGACAAGAAACACATCTGAGAGTTTTGGAACATCTCAAAAATTATTAGGAATAATTCTCCTAAGAGATCTACTGCAAGTATTTTTCTTTTAATTTTAATTTTCAAAATTCAGACTCCATGAGATTTAGTTATGTAAAATGTTACACAGAAAACTTTTCAGATGTTTATGAAACTACTAAAATAAAAGCAACCATGGTTTATTTTAAAATATAATTCACTGTTTTATGGATTTAAATTATAAACCTCTCTGAAGTAAGTTTTTATAAATTTGCCCATGCTCCAATTTATAAGGTCATCTGGTAATGAATTACTTTTTTGATGTACTGTATAACTGAGTAAATAAGCTACAATATTTTGACAAGTCTTATAAAATATTTCATTATTTGTGATGTTTATAATTTCATGTGTTACTCCTTAAAGGTTGTTTATGAAAATACTAGATCTAATAAAACAAATAAAAGATTGTTTACAGAGAAAAATAAACTGAATTAATTGTTTCCATGTGCAAGATGAGTTTTGTTTTCATGAACATAACATACAAATGAAATTGAGTTTTTCGAGTGGGTAACCAGAGGTTTATACCAAAAGGGGCTGCTGATGTGATCTTCCTTGATTTTTACAGTGCATTTGACTCTAAGTGATACAACAAATCACTTAACAAAAAGTGGAACGTTTTACAGCGTTATATAAGGAGGAAATATTGACACACATTAGTAAGAATAGAACAGATAAATTAAAGCTGCTAAGTGAAAGGAAGATGAACACAGATATGAATACTTAAAATTTATCAAATGAATTTTGTAGCAGCTTTGCAGAAAGTGGCAATATTAGCTGTGAATGATGGGTTGTAGCTGCCACATGAAATAATCCTTAGGGTTTAATGATGATGATTACATTTAGCAGCATGTGTGTGGAGGTGTGGTGAAGTAGGGCATGGGGCCATTGCCTCTCTGCTTAAAAAAGGCCTTTTTTCTTGTAAAAAAGAAGTTTGATGCAGGACTGCTGGACAGTTCGGTATTAAGCATTTCTGCTATGACAAATCATTTTTAACTACAAGGTCTTGGTACAGGTGGTGCCAGTACCCAGTCCAGTCCTCACTGCCATTGTAAGTAACCTTGCAGAAGATCTTGCAAGAAAAGATTGCTTTTCATTGATAGGTTCATAGGTTCATAGGTTTATACTAGGCTATCTGCCCTAAGGCATTTATAAGCCTAGCCCAAATTATTGTGGCTTACGCCACCCCTTATATGAAAAAATACTGTGCCCATTAGTTTGTTGTGCCTCTGTCCAGCAGTGACCCAGAGATGATTCCCGGGGTAAACCTACGATCTCCCATCCACAGGTCTAGATTTCTCTTGAACAGAGTCAGCGAGGTGCTCTGCCTCACATGGACCGGGATTTTATTCCACAGCATAGGGAGTCTCTGAGTGATAAATCTATCCCTCCAGCACGTCCTATTTATATCCGTGCTAAGGTTTAAGTCGCTTGCTCTAGTGGTTTTGGTGGATTTGGATTTTTTGAGGTGGTGCATGTCCATTAATTCCGGGTTGGACATGGCCTTGTATGTCAGGCACATGTCACCTCTGAGCAGACGGTATGCGACTGAATAGAGCTGGAGTTTCTTCAATCTGGCAGCATATGACAGATTTTGGAGTCCCTTTATCCTTTTGGTGAGGAACTTTTGGGGTCTCTCCAATTGCTGCAGATGTCGGGTGAGATACATCCCGAATGGGGCATTGTACTCGATCATTGGTCTGATAAGTGAAGAGTACAGGGGAACAATGACCTCACTAGATCTGGATGTGAATCCCTTCATGATCAGGTGGGCAATGTAGAAGGTCTTTCTAACCACTTTAGCAATGTGAGTGTCAAAGAAAGGCCACTGTCAACCTGGGTCCCCAGGTCCCTGATAACCTCTTCTGTGCTTAGTGGATTGCCACCTATATGGTAGCTTGGGGTTACCTTGTTTTTCCCGAAGGGTATGACTATACATTTTTGGCGTTTAACTTCAGGCCATGGCTCTGGCACCAGCTATCTGTTTCAGTGAGTCCCTTCTGAAGGATATCCGTGTCCGATGCACTTTCCACTATGGCGCCCAGTTTGCAGTCATCTGCAAACTTTGTCAGCCAAAGTCCTCCCATGTTGGCCTGTACTTCTGAGAAGTAGATGCCAAACAATAGGGGCCAAGGACCGAGCCCTGTGGGACACCACTTGTGACCGGCTTGGAGTCTGACACAGCGCCAGCAACTCTAACCCTGTGGGTTCTGTCCTTAAGCCAGTTTGCAACCCATCTTGTGACATATGGGTTTACATTTAAGCTGGTAAGTTTTTCTACAATACCCGAGTGGGGTATTGTGTCAAAGCCTTTGCAAGGTCAAGGTAGGCTGTATGGACTGCCTTTCCCTCATCAATGGCCTTGGTGACTATTTGAAGAAGTCGACCAAGTTCAAAAGGCATGATCTTCCCTTGACAAAGCCAAACTGGGTCGGGTCCAATGTCTGCAAGTCCCCTATATCTTTGTTTATGAGCTCCATTATGATCCTCTCCATAGCTTTGCAGACTAGACTTGTTAAGCTTATGGGGCGTAATTACCAGGGTCCGTGAGGCGCCACCTTTGTGGAGTGGGACCACAGTTGCCGTACGCCACTCCTTGGGCACGTATCCTGTGGTAAGGCTGAGATTAAACAGCTGCCTTATGTGCGGGTTTAATTCCTCATTTAGCTCTTGTAGCACACAGCCGGGGACACCATCCGGTCCCATTGATGCTGTGTTTTTAGCTTTAGAGAGCAGCTTTCACCTGCGCATTTGAGATGTCCGGGAGGCTACACTCGGCTGGGATAGTTATCTCTCCTTTAGGGGAGAGGGTGAAGTTTGCACTGAACCTGTCTGCCAGTATGTTGGCAATGTCTGTGGGTTCAGTGATTTTTGTATCATTTTGGACTAATTCTGAGCATATCTGTGAGTTTCCACCCAGGTTCCTAATATAGCTGAAAAAGGCCTTATGATTGTCCTTTGAATCCATGGCAATTTTTCTCTCAAAATTGGCCTTAGTTGATTTTATGAGTGCTCGTATTTTTTACTAATAATGATCAGGGGTGACTTCCCTTTTATGGATTTTGTTCTATCATGTAATAGCTTTCTCCTCTTATTGTAAAGTTTGTTAATGGCTGGGGTCCACCAGACTGGACGTTTGCCCTTTGTGGAAAGAGTCTTGGTTTTATTTGGGATTGCCTGATCCATGCAGTCCTGGAGGTGTTCATAGAAGGCATTTGTAAGGGCTTCCGCAGCTTGGGTTGTGGTTTCCTCTGACTCAGGGGCCTTGAAGGATACCACACCAGTCTTGAGTAGTGTGAAGTTTGCTTTAGAGAAGTTCTTCACTATGGTCTTTTGTTTGGGGTGGGGCGGGATGTGGATTTCCAGTGAGATTAGTTTATGATCAGATCTCACCAATGAGGGATATACTTCCGGTGTGGAGCATTTTGTCCCCATGTTTGTGACAATGAGATCTAGTATATTTTCTCCTCTCGTGGGAACAGTGACTAGCTGTTCCATGGCATTTGAATTTATGAACTCCAGGAACCGTTGGGCTAGAAAGTTAGGGCTTGAGTAATGTTCCCAGTCTATATTCGGGTAGTTGAAGTCACCCAATATGATGGTGTTTGGAGATACATTTATACCCTCCAGTGTCTTCAGGAAGGCTGTGTGGGGTTCCTGAGTTTGAGAGGGTGGCCTGTAGCATGCTACAATTTGTAGAGCAGTTTTGCCTATGGTTAGTTGCACCTGGATGGTTTCCGAGCTTCATGCGTTGCCACCAACCTGGAGGTGTGAGTATCCTTTATGAATATGGATACACCCCTCCTTTTGTGGAGTGGTCCGGGTTTTGGGGCGGAACGCATGATATGAGGTAAAACCTAATAGTGCGGGGTGCTCTCAGGAGCCTTGAACCAGGTTTCAGTTACAGCACAGACATCGATGTTCTCCATACTGAGAAGGGCCTCGAGTGTGTGCATTTTGAGATTTAGACTTCTGGCATTGAGCAGCATTACCCTCAATTTCTTCCCATTTTGTTTTCTAGGGTGGTAGGTTTAGAATTTGAGCCTTGCCTAAAAAGGCACTATGGGGTGGCAAGAGCCTTAGCCAATATCCGGAATCCCAGGGTGACAGGTGCAAGCCGTCCCTTGCGAAGCAGCGTGGCTTGTCAAGCATGTCATCCCAGGCAGACAGACACTGGATCCCCTTTGAATGACACCAGACATTAAGCCAATTGTTAAAGCTGATCATCTTGTCTCTATATTGTGGCATCATTCTTGGTGAAGGAAGGATACTGCTCAGGGTTAGGGTCATACCTGCCTGGGCTACATAATCAGAGAGCTCCTCTATGTCTCTTTTCATGCAGTCCAGGAGGTGCGTCTCAGGTCGTTCACACCAGCATGGACAATGACTGTGTCATATTTGTACTTGCTGTGGAGTGACCCGAGTGCTTGTGTTATGTGGCGGATTCTAGCACCCGATAGGCAGCTTACTGTGACCCTCTCCTTGTTCAGCCTGGTGAGTGGGACGTCAGTGTGTCTGACTATGGAGTCACCTATGACAAGTATGTTTGGTGTTGTATTTGGCCTTAAGGGCTGTGACTGCTTTGCACACTGCTTTTGTGGTTTATGTGTTGCTTGTGGGGTGTCTTGAGGTAGCAGTTGTTTGGGTGTCTGCTTTGGAGGCCTCTGCTGTTTAGGTAAATTTTACTCAGAGCCTCCGAGTATGTCTTTGTGTGTTTATGTGTTTGATTCAGTGGAGTGGTAGCATTATGTGAGGCTGGTTTTGTGGTGTGTGTAGTTGCCTTCTCCTCCTGTCTGGTCTTGCCAGTCCTGAGTTGAGAGAGCTCAGCCTCCAGTTTGGCTAAATAGCTGCATCTCGCAAGTATTTGTGTTATGTGGGAGGAGGAGAGGGTTGTCTGTGTACATGAGGCAGTTATAACATTGCCTCAAGATTCCCAGATTCACCAGCTGGACCGGAGAGGAGATTGACAACTGACCTTTGGACATGCTAGAATAATATTGGGAAATCCTTAATTGAAAACAAGGGCCAGTGGGGAGTGAGGGTGTAGTGCTTTTAATTTTTAGTGCTGACTTATATAATTGCTTTAGTGAGCAAGTGCCAGGTAACTTGAGTGCAATGTGTTACAAGTAACTAAATGCAAAACGACAAACAGTAACTTTCTTTCAAGTGAAACAAGGAAATAAGTACAGTAAGCAATGCAGATATCACTAGTGATCCACAGAAGCGCTGAGAAGTTGCGTATTAGGTGAATTAGCTTCCAGGGAAATAACAAGCAAACAAACAACAAGCATATAAACAAAGCTAGATTCAGTAGGCCTGGATCTAGTCTATGCTAGAGCAAACAAGGTGAACCAATTTCAGTAAGATACAGTTCAAATATTCAGGCACTATAAACCTTTAACCAGAAAATTCCCAGCTCAGAAGGGCAGAGTCCAGCCTCTTCTCCCACAAGAGTGCAGACCACGAACCTTCTTAATGTAAAATAACTGGCCTGAAGCCCAAGTGCCTAAACCAGAACTAATACACTTGGAAACTGGGCTCTCAATCAGCAGTTCCCAACTTAGAAGGATGAAAGCTACCTGTCCTGCCACCACAGTGCTTGCCACAAACCTTCCTAATGTAAAACAACTGGTCTGAAGCCCAAGTGCTTAATCCAAAAGACTTGAATGATAGCTACACTTTAATCAAGTTACAACCAAGCAGTAATAAATACCATTGAATACTTTAGAGAATGTCTGGATTAGTGCTCAAGTTACACAAACAAAGCTAGATCCAGCAGGCCCGAATCCAGTCTATGCCACAGCAAACAAGGCGCACCAACTTCAGTAAGAAACAGTTCAGATATGCATGCACTATAAGCCTTTAACCAGAAATTCCCAGCTCAGAAGGGCAGAGTCCAGCCTCTCCTCCCACAAGAGTGCAGACCACGAACCCTCTTAATGTAAAATAACTGGTTTGAAAGCCCAAGTGCTTAAACCAGAATTAATACACTTTTAGAATAACAGACACTGAGCCCTCAATCAGCAGTTCTCAACCTAGAAGGATGTAAGCTACCTGTTCTGCCACAACAGTGCAGACCACAAACCCTCTCAGTGCAAAACAACTAACTGGTCCGAAGCCCAAGTGTTTAAACCAAAAGGCTTAGAATGAGTTACACCAAGCAGTAATAAATACAATTGAGTATTTTAAGATGATGCAAAAGTAAAAAGAAGTAGGTAAAAACACAAGGACAGTAAAAGCAGATGAATTTTTTTTTTTTTTTTTTTTTTTTGAACAAGTGCTGAGATCAAAGAAACAGATTTGAGTGCTGAAACTAGAAAACTGGCTAGTTACAAGAAGAAAAAAAACAAGCTAGAAGGCTTCCCTCAAACACAGAAGGGCTTGGGGGCTCAGAAGCCTACAAATAGTCTGTACCACTTAACAAGAAAGGCAGGAAATAAGCTTAATTTTTTTTTTTTCTATTTCCCAGATGCTCTCTTTGTACACAGTAGGAGTGCCTGAAATCAGAATATGATCTCACTGCACTCAGTTGAGTGAGCAAATGAGATGGGCCCAGAGGCAGGCTGAGGGGCGGGCAGTTTCAATGCCACTAAGATTAACACCAAAACAAAAACAGGGGTGGGTGGGAATAACTGAAGAGCAGAATAACCAGTTAAAAATTCCTTCAACACTCCTTCATACACAGTTTAAATCAATTTAAATACTGTATTTTTAAAAAAAAGTGCATAAAAGGTACTTAAATTCTCTTATACGTCCAGTTGAATATAACCAAGTTCTTAGCTTGCCAAGCTGAAGTTTTAAAGCAGGAATTATTTCACATGCACCAGTTTAAATATGCAAGGACAGGAAATCAATGAATGTGGCTACCCCCACACCTGTAATTACTAGCAAATAACAAAATTCAGCCAACACTAGCTTTTAGTTCAAGTTACTGAAGAGCAGAATAACCAGTTAAAAATTCCTTCAACACTCCTTCATACACAGTTTAAATCAATTTAAATACTGTATTTTTAAAAAAAAGTGCATAAAAGGTACTTAAATTCTCTTATACGTCCAGTTGAATATAACCAAGTTCTTAGCTTGCCAAGCTGAAGTTTTAAAGCAGGAATTATTTCACATGCACCAGTTTAAATATGCAAGGACAGGAAATCAATGAATGTGGCTACCCCCACACCTGTAATTACTAGCAAATAACAAAATTCAGCCAACACTAGCTTTTAGTTCAAGTTACTGAAGAGCAGAATAACCAGTTAAAAATTCCTTCAACACTCCTTCATACACAGTTTAAATCAATTTAAATACTGTATTTTTAAAAAAAAAGTGCATAAAAGGTACTTAAATTCTCTTATACGTCCAGTTGAATATAACCAAGTTCTTAGCTTGCCAAGCTGAAGTTTTAAAGCAGGAATTATTTCACATGCACCAGTTTAAATATGCAAGGACAGGAAATCAATGAATGTGGCTACCCCACACCTGTAATTACTAGCAAATAACAAAATTCAGCCAACACTAGCTTTTAGTTCAAGTTACTGAAGAGCAGAATAACCAGTTAAAATTCCTTCAACACTCCTTCATACACAGTTTAAATCAATTTAAATACTGTATTTTTAAAAAAAAGTGCATAAAAGGTACTTAAATTCTCTTATACGTCCAGTTGAATATAACCAAGTTCTTAGCTTGCCAAGCTGAAGTTTTAAAGCAGGAATTATTTCACATGCACCAGTTTAAATATGCAAGGACAGGAAATCAATGAATGTGGCTACCCCCACACCTGTAATTACTAGCAAATAACAAAATTCAGCCAACACTAGCTTTTAGTTCAAGTTACTGAAGAGCAGAATAACCAGTTAAAATTCCTTCAACACTCCTTCATACACAGTTTAAATCAATTTAAATACTGTATTTTTAAAAAAAAAAGTGCATAAAAGGTACTTAAATTCTCTTATACGTCCAGTTGAATATAACCAAGTTCTTAGCTTGCCAAGCTGAAGTTTTAAAGCAGGAATTATTTCACATGCACCAGTTTAAATATGCAAGGACAGGAAATCAATGAATGTGGCTACCCCCACACCTGTAATTACTAGCAAATAACAAAATTCAGCCAACACTAGCTTTTAGTTCAAGTTACTGAAGAGCAGAATAACCAGTTAAAATTCCTTCAACACTCCTTCATACACAGTTTAAATCAATTTAAATACTGTATTTTTAAAAAAAAGTGCATAAAAAGGTACTTAAATTCTCTTATACGTCCAGTTGAATATAACCAAGTTCTTAGCTTGCCAAGCTGAAGTTTTAAAGCAGGAATTATTTCACATGCACCAGTTTAAATATGCAAGGACAGGAAATCAATGAATGTGGCTACCCCCACACCTGTAATTACTAGCAAATAACAAAATTCAGCCAACACTAGCTTTTAGTTCAAGTTACTGAAGAGCAGAATAACCAGTTAAAAATTCCTTCAACACTCCTTCATACACAGTTTAAATCAATTTAAATACTGTATTTTTAAAAAAAAAGTGCATAAAAGGTACTTAAATTCTCTTATACGTCCAGTTGAATATAACCAAGTTCTTAGCTTGCCAAGCTGAAGTTTTAAAGCAGGAATTATTTCACATGCACCAGTTTAAATATGCAAGGACAGGAAATCAATGAATGTGGCTACCCCACACCTGTAATTACTAGCAAATAACAAAATTCAGCCAACACTAGCTTTTAGTTCAAGTTACTGAAGAGCAGAATAACCAGTTAAAATTCCTTCAACACTCCTTCATACACAGTTTAAATCAATTTAAATACTGTATTTTTAAAAAAAAGTGCATAAAAGGTACTTAAATTCTCTTATACGTCCAGTTGAATATAACCAAGTTCTTAGCTTGCCAAGCTGAAGTTTTAAAGCAGGAATTATTTCACATGCACCAGTTTAAATATGCAAGGACAGGAAATCAATGAATGTGGCTACCCCCACACCTGTAATTACTAGCAAATAACAAAATTCAGCCAACACTAGCTTTTAGTTCAAGTTACTGAAGAGCAGAATAACCAGTTAAAAATTCCTTCAACACTCCTTCATACACAGTTTAAATCAATTTAAATACTGTATTTTTAAAAAAAAAGTGCATAAAAGGTACTTAAATTCTCTTATACGTCCAGTTGAATATAACCAAGTTCTTAGCTTGCCAAGCTGAAGTTTTAAAGCAGGAATTATTTCACATGCACCAGTTTAAATATGCAAGGACAGGAAATCAATGAATGTGGCTACCCCCACACCTGTAATTACTAGCAAATAACAAAATTCAGCCAACACTAGCTTTTAGTTCAAGTTACTGAAGAGCAGAATAACCAGTTAAAAATTCCTTCAACACTCCTTCATACACAGTTTAAATCAATTTAAATACTGTATTTTTAAAAAAAAGTGCATAAAAGGTACTTAAATTCTCTTATACGTCCAGTTGAATATAACCAAGTTCTTAGCTTGCCAAGCTGAAGTTTTAAAGCAGGAATTATTTCACATGCACCAGTTTAAATATGCAAGGACAGGAAATCAATGAATGTGGCTACCCCCACACCTGTAATTACTAGCAAATAACAAAATTCAGCCAACACTAGCTTTTAGTTCAAGTTACTGAAGAGCAGAATAACCAGTTAAAAATTCCTTCAACACTCCTTCATACACAGTTTAAATCAATTTAAATACTGTATTTTTAAAAAAAAAGTGCATAAAAAGGTACTTAAATTCTCTTATACGTCCAGTTGAATATAACCAAGTTCTTAGCTTGCCAAGCTGAAGTTTTAAAGCAGGAATTATTTCACATGCACCAGTTTAAATATGCAAGGACAGGAAATCAATGAATGTGGCTACCCCACACCTGTAATTACTAGCAAATAACAAAATTCAGCCAACACTAGCTTTTAGTTCAAGTTACTGAAGAGCAGAATAACCAGTTAAAAATTCCTTCAACACTCCTTCATACACAGTTTAAATCAATTTAAATACTGTATTTTTAAAAAAAAGTGCATAAAAAGGTACTTAAATTCTCTTATACGTCCAGTTGAATATAACCAAGTTCTTAGCTTGCCAAGCTGAAGTTTTAAAGCAGGAATTATTTCACATGCACCAGTTTAAATATGCAAGGACAGGAAATCAATGAATGTGGCTACCCCCACACCTGTAATTACTAGCAAATAACAAAATTCAGCCAACACTAGCTTTTAGTTCAAGTTACTGAAGAGCAGAATAACCAGTTAAAAATTCCTTCAACACTCCTTCATACACAGTTTAAATCAATTTAAATACTGTATTTTTAAAAAAAAAAGTGCATAAAAAGGTACTTAAATTCTCTTATACGTCCAGTTGAATATAACCAAGTTCTTAGCTTGCCAAGCTGAAGTTTTAAAGCAGGAATTATTTCACATGCACCAGTTTAAATATGCAAGGACAGGAAATCAATGAATGTGGCTACCCCCACACCTGTAATTACTAGCAAATAACAAAATTCAGCCAACACTAGCTTTTAGTTCAAGTTACTGAAGAGCAGAATAACCAGTTAAAAATTCCTTCAACACTCCTTCATACACAGTTTAAATCAATTTAAATACTGTATTTTTAAAAAAAAAGTGCATAAAAAGGTACTTAAATTCTCTTATACGTCCAGTTGAATATAACCAAGTTCTTAGCTTGCCAAGCTGAAGTTTTAAAGCAGGAATTATTTCACATGCACCAGTTTAAATATGCAAGGACAGGAAATCAATGAATGTGGCTACCCCCACACCTGTAATTACTAGCAAATAACAAAATTCAGCCAACACTAGCTTTTAGTTCAAGTTACTGAAGAGCAGAATAACCAGTTAAAAATTCCTTCAACACTCCTTCATACACAGTTTAAATCAATTTAAATACTGTATTTTTAAAAAAAAAAAAGTGCATAAAAGGTACTTAAATTCTCTTATACGTCCAGTTGAATATAACCAAGTTCTTAGCTTGCCAAGCTGAAGTTTTAAAGCAGGAATTATTTCACATGCACCAGTTTAAATATGCAAGGACAGGAAATCAATGAATGTGGCTACCCCACACCTGTAATTACTAGCAAATAACAAAATTCAGCCAACACTAGCTTTTAGTTCAAGTTACTGAAGAGCAGAATAACCAGTTAAAAATTCCTTCAACACTCCTTCATACACAGTTTAAATCAATTTAAATACTCTATTTTTAAAAAAAAAGTGCATAAAAAGGTACTTAAATTCTCTTATACGTCCAGTTGAATATAACCAAGTTCTTAGCTTGCCAAGCTGAAGTTTTAAAGCAGGAATTATTTCACATGCACCAGTTTAAATATGCAAGGACAGGAAATCAATGAATGTGGCTACCCCACACCTGTAATTACTAGCAAATAACAAAATTCAGCCAACACTAGCTTTTAGTTCAAGTTACTGAAGAGCAGAATAACCAGTTAAAAATTCCTTCAACACTCCTTCATACACAGTTTAAATCAATTTAAATACTGTATTTTTAAAAAAAAGTGCATAAAAGGTACTTAAATTCTCTTATACGTCCAGTTGAATATAACCAAGTTCTTAGCTTGCCAAGCTGAAGTTTTAAAGCAGGAATTATTTCACATGCACCAGTTTAAATATGCAAGGACAGGAAATCAATGAATGTGGCTACCCCACACCTGTAATTACTAGCAAATAACAAAATTCAGCCAACACTAGCTTTTAGTTCAAGTTACTGAAGAGCAGAATAACCAGTTAAAAATTCCTTCAACACTCCTTCATACACAGTTTAAATCAATTTAAATACTGTATTTTTAAAAAAAAGTGCATAAAAAGGTACTTAAATTCTCTTATACGTCCAGTTGAATATAACCAAGTTCTTAGCTTGCCAAGCTGAAGTTTTAAAGCAGGAATTATTTCACATGCACCAGTTTAAATATGCAAGGACAGGAAATCAATGAATGTGGCTACCCCACACCTGTAATTACTAGCAAATAACAAAATTCAGCCAACACTAGCTTTTAGTTCAAGTTACTGAAGAGCAGAATAACCAGTTAAAAATTCCTTCAACACTCCTTCATACACAGTTTAAATCAATTTAAATACTGTATTTTTAAAAAAAAAGTGCATAAAAGGTACTTAAATTCTCTTATACGTCCAGTTGAATATAACCAAGTTCTTAGCTTGCCAAGCTGAAGTTTTAAAGCAGGAATTATTTCACATGCACCAGTTTAAATATGCAAGGACAGGAAATCAATGAATGTGGCTACCCCCACACCTGTAATTACTAGCAAATAACAAAATTCAGCCAACACTAGCTTTTAGTTCAAGTTACTGAAGAGCAGAATAACCAGTTAAAAATTCCTTCAACACTCCTTCATACACAGTTTAAATCAATTTAAATACTGTATTTTTAAAAAAAAGTGCATAAAAAGGTACTTAAATTCTCTTATACGTCCAGTTGAATATAACCAAGTTCTTAGCTTGCCAAGCTGAAGTTTTAAAGCAGGAATTATTTCACATGCACCAGTTTAAATATGCAAGGACAGGAAATCAATGAATGTGGCTACCCCCACACCTGTAATTACTAGCAAATAACAAAATTCAGCCAACACTAGCTTTTAGTTCAAGTTACTGAAGAGCAGAATAACCAGTTAAAAATTCCTTCAACACTCCTTCATACACAGTTTAAATCAATTTAAATACTGTATTTTTAAAAAAAAAAAAGTGCATAAAAAGGTACTTAAATTCTCTTATACGTCCAGTTGAATATAACCAATGACACAAATCATTGCAGTAGGCTTGAAAGTTAATAAGGGAAAGAAGGGCAGAGGATTGGCAAAACCAGATGCATGACTTATGATGTGGCAACTTAAATTAAATAACCATAAAACAAATAGTACACATATGGGAGTCATAAAATTTGCAGAGGTATGCAGTTAAAAAAAAAAACCATAGACAGGAACCCAGGAGTACTTCTATCCAATAAGCTAGAGATATGGAAGTAAGATAAGAAACCAGCAGGAGTGATCGGCATAGGAAACTGTATAACTATTTGAAAACAAGCTGTTGATGTCCTTCTATATCGCTTTTGCAGTATTCTTAGTGTTAGGGATCTCCAGCCAAGGGCAGCCCAACATTTGGCCAGTATACCAAAGCTTAAAGATCTTGTATGCACCGTATGTTACACATATGCTCCCCACACAGCACATATGGTATAAAAATGACATGATGCATTGGCCCAGAACTTCTTTGCCACCATTCCAAACACCCTTATTACTTTTTGGTCTAAATGCCTTTTGCTGTGCCGAATACCTAGCCATCAGATAAGTGCCCTGTTGGAGTTGCATTTTTCCTTTTCTTTGGTCTTGTACTTTATTTTACTTACCTAGAGTTCATGTCATCTAAGAAGGGAAAATGTCAGTATGGGAGGCAGCTTCTTTATAAGGATCATCACAAACAGTGCCTCTTTTGTTTGTGTGCCTCCCATGACCATATCACCTGTAGTATCTGTAAGGTTTTGTGCCTAAGACACTCAGAGGCCATTTGTCTTCCCTGGCCATTTTTTCCTGAAAGCTAACGACATAACCAGTTAGCCTAGGATAACATGGTGGAATCCTTTAACCCCAAGATACTCCTTCTAGGTAAGAAGAAGGCCAAGAAGTTTCATATGGAAAGGATTTTTTAGCTGTACAGCCTCCACTAGATGTCCTTCTAGAATGGGTAATAGCTCTGTAGGCCATTTGGCATCTTCATCAGATTTCTCTGCTGCAACCCTATCAGAGACCGGTATGGATCTGTCTTTTTGCATATCTTCTGGGGCTTTGCAGAAGTCTGCTTTGGATGTCGAGGGGGAACCATGGTTGATACCATGGTTGATTATCTGAGAGAGTCCTAGAGGGATTCAGCAAATACTGGCCAGGAAGGAGGTTCTGGGTTCTCTTTTCGAATCTCGTCATGGGTCAGAACCTCTGGTATTTGTTAGGACTGATGTCCCTTCCAAGAAAATTAAAAAAACTGAAGCATGTTTTGGGCCATCCTAAGGATTCACAAAGGCAATGGCAAGAGTTTACTCAGGGCTTGTTTTGTGCCTTGATGGACCTAAAGGCACCTCAAGGGGTTTTGGATTCTGCTCTTCCTTAAAAGGCTAAGGGAACCACATTCCTCACATGAGAATTTAGTGTCTGATGAGGGCCTATTCTTCACAGATCCCTTCCCCTTTGACTTATGGTTCTGATGAGGAGGAGTCTGTTAGCCCTGAGTCTTATTTTAAGAAATTGTCTTCTGGGGATACAATAGCTAGGACGATGGGATATTAAGTGGGATTCTTCAAAAGTGTCTGATAATCAGAGAAGATATTATGAATTGCTTCAGGTGGATACTCCTAAACCATCTGCAGCTCCTGTGTTGGTTGCCTTGTTAGACACTTTCATTGCTGCTTCCAAGTCTCCTGATTCTCAGCCTCCTGCTCCTAAGAAACCTGATAGTTTCTATAAGGTTCCAGAGGACTGTCAATTTTTATTTAAACGTCCTTCTGCTGATCCTGCTGTGGTGTCAGTCTCTTCTGACAAACCTTACAAGATCTTTCCCTCTTTCAAACTGTTGTCTTCTGATAAGGAGAGTGGGGTAATGAAGAGGATTGGTAAGAAGGTTTACACTGCTTCTACTTTGGCCTTTAGGGCTGTTAATTACCAGATCCACATGACCAGGTATGCTCTGGCCCTGATTGCTTAGGCTTTTCATTTTTTTCTGACCTCCCTGATTCTGAAGGTAAATCCTCTGGCTATGGATATGATGCTTTTGGGTCTGTCATGAGGTATTAATCTTGGATTAATCTCCAGTCTTTGCCCTAGCACATTACAGCCAAGTTGTTGGATGCTCCTTTGGATAATAAACATATTTTTGGGACTTCTGCTGCTGACCTGTTTAAGTCCCTTCAAGAGAAAGGCAAAGCCTTGCAGGACCTTAAACACATTTTTGTGTCTTCTATCCCTATGTTCCAGAGGAATTATCCTTCTAAATCTGCTTTGGTTGACAGGCAACCTTGACAGGCCTCCAAGGGCAGGAAGGGTGGTAGGCAGACCCCCTCTGCTAAGGCTTCTCAGATTGCTGTAGCCCAGAAGCCACCTTTATCTGATAATCCTTCTTCTCTTTGACAATTTGTCTCCTTTTCTTAGAACAGGCTCCTTTGTCCCTTTGGCTTTCCCTTTGTCTTCCAAATTGACTTTTCATCACTTCAGATGCTTAGGTTCTTCCTATCGACCCTCAGGATTACTTCACAGTATGGAAGTCTCTCCCTCCTTTTTCGGGGATTCCTCAACTTCCTCTAGAGCAACCTCCTCATTTCACAGAAGTCCTAGGGTCCCTAGTAAACCAAGGAACCTTCCAACCTGTTCCCCCTTCCCTTGTGGGAAAGGGTTTTTAATCCAGGATGTTCCAGGCTCCTTAAAAGGAGGGCTCTTGGAGACGCATTCTGGATCTCTCCCTGCTCAACACCTTTCTCAATGTCCCTTCTTTTCAGATGCTTACTCTTCAAACCCTGTCTATTTTTTTACCACCCCAGGCTTTTCTGGTGTCTTTGGATCTGAAGGATGCTTACCTTCATATCCCTATTCATCCTCTTTTCAGGAAACTTTTACATATTGTTCCCAAAACAAGCAAGTTACCTGACCCTTCTGGATTAGTGCCTTACCATCCAAGGAAAGAGAAAGATACTTGAAAATATAAAGATGTAAGGCAATACTACGGCACTGTGTAGTTATATGTTCCCAGTAAAACAATGGCACTTTCTTCTGTGATAAAAGTAGTCTATTTATTAAACCAAAAATAACGTAAGCGCTTTCACAGTGTAACCCACTGCTTCTTCGGACATATTTGCAAAGGTTTATGCAAATTATAACATCTAAAAGTAACTTCCTGTGCGAGGGCAAATGCACGGCTCAAAACATATCGCCAAAAAACAAAATCATAGAGCCAGCATAGTTACCTGAAAAACTTTAATTAATAATAAAACAAAAAAAACAACAAAAAATCAGACTGGCTTCGGCCGGATATTGTCACAGCCTTCCTCAGTGTTGAACAAAACAATCAATTGTTGTCATTTAAATAATCCCATCTCAAAGCTAACTGGTTATCCCTAAAAATATTCATTGAGACCAGGTGGGAATAATCCCCCTAGTTTTACAATCCATTTCTTTTCTTTGGCATTCAAAATTGAATGCCAGCCAGTTTTATTGGAACGATTACCTTTAATAATATCAATGATCATAAATGCAAATTTAGCAGTTTGATGTACCAAGTGGTGTTTATAAAGTGCATTGTTGGCCTTTTTGTTTTTAATATTGCTGATGTGTTCTGATATTCTTAATCTAATAGGACGAGAAGTTTGTCCAATATAAAATGAGCCACAATTGCATGTGGCCAAATATACAAGCCAATCACTGCTACAGTTAGCAAAAAAAATTAAATCATAAACCACTGCACACTTTCTGCTAGAAAACTGTTTGCATTTATGGACGTACACACAATTAGTACAATGTCCACAAGGGAAACAGCCCATCAGTGGTTCCCCAGTCAGTGTGGTTTGAGAAAAATGAGACTGATTGTTCGAATAACTATGTTTGTAATGGCTGAAACAGGAGCTTAGATTTTTACCTTTTCGAAATGAAAAAAGACACTTGTCTGTTATGATATTGGCCACATTGTTGTCACATTGTAAAATATTCCAATGTTTATGTACACTTTGAATAAGAGTGTCTGAATTTCTGGCATGAGTGGTAACAAACCTAATGGGTTGTGGTTCAGTACTGGTGTGATCTTTATAAGTCAGTAGTTCCTCTCTATCAAG
Organism: Protopterus annectens; assembly: GCF_019279795.1. Lineage (NCBI taxonomy): Eukaryota > Metazoa > Chordata > Ceratodontiformes > Protopteridae > Protopterus > Protopterus annectens. The sequence continues at coordinate 1,222,305,774 of NC_056747.1, read as the reverse complement.
TGTATTGGCATGCCTACTGGCACTCACCACATGTCCCATACTGTAAACCCTTGATCTAAATCTGTTAGTAAGATCCATCCTCTCTTGCTGAAATGAAGTGTCAAGAGAGCAAATACGCTTAATTCTAATAAATTGTGACTTAGAAATGTTGCGTGCAATGTGTGGTGGATGAAAACTGGACGCATGAAGGATGGTATTGTATTGGGGGTACTTTCTGAATATTTCTGTGCTTAATGTATCATCTGATAATCTGTTTATTAATACATCCAAAAAAGTAATGGTATTCAGATCATGATGTACCATGAACTGTAAACCCCATGGGTTGCTGTTCAAATAAGATATAAAATCCATTAATTGTTGTATATCCCCCTTCCATACCATCCAACAGTCATCCAAGTAACATCTCCAGATATCAATGTATTCCAAATGGATGTTGTTTTGACAATCATAAATGACATATTTTTCAACATAGGCCATAAATAAATCCGCATAAATCGGGGCAAATGAATCTCCCATCACTGTGCCTTTTGTTTGCCAATAATAGATATCTTGATAAAAGAAGACGTTACTTTGGAGAACATATTCTGCTAAGCCACCAAAAAAACATTGAATTCAGGTCGATATAAATCAGCCACATCAAGCCAATACGCCAATGCCTCCAGACCCCCTTCATGTGGAATGTTGGTATACAGGGCACTTACATCCAGGGTACACATGAGCCAACCAGGTTCAAGTTGAGTGTCAGAAATAATTTGTAAAAAATTGATAGTATCTTGCAGCCGTGATCGTACCAAACTCAACAATGGCTTCAGATGTTTAGTACGATATAGAGACAATGGTTCAGTGATGTACCCTTTGCCTGATACAATGGGTCTACCAGGTGGATTAATCGGGTCCTTATGAATTTTTGGTAGAAAATAAATATATTGGGCCATCATATCCTGAGTTGTGAGTTGTTGCATAGTATCTTGAGTAATAATTGCTTCATCATTGTCCCAGGCCAAAAATTCATCAATCTGTTTTTTAAAATGACAGGTGGGGTTGATGGGCATTACAGAGTAATATCTCTGATCAGAAAGTTCTCTTTGCCTCATTGTCATAATCACACCAATTCATTACCACAACAGCCCCACCTTTATCAGCCGAAATTATAACCAAGTCTCTATTATTCTGTAATTCCAGAATAGCTTGTTTTTCTGCCAAAGTAATGTTATTTGGTTTAAAACGTATATCAGAGCAAGAAAAATGAATAACCTGCTATAACCTATTCTAAAAGCTAGACCACTTAGGAAGTTATATAAAGTTTACTTATAGTTGTCCATTTTCATATATCATTTATACACCCTCATTTATAGGTTTTCAGTGTAACAACTAACCCTCCCCCCTTTTTTCACTTAACAGTCTATCAGTTCACTATTTAGGAATAGTTTGCATATTTATTGTTTATTCAGGCATAGGCTTTTAGATTTTATAGCATACACACATATTTTATATATTATATCTAGTCAATAGTTTTGCATGTGTTTTAAATGTTTTTATCTTTTATTCCATGAAAGCTTTCACATGTATTAAGTTTAGTTCTTCTCTGTTTTGTAATATGTATTTAAACGGTGGTATTTTTGGTAAGAGATTTTTAATTGGATACTTCTTTAACTAATTAAATAATTTAGTATTTAAATGTTTGTTAGATGCCATTACAAATACGTCTGAAGAAGCAGTGGGTTACACTGTGAAAGTGCTTATATTATTTCTGTTTTAATAAATAGACTACTTTTATCACAGAAGACGGTACCATTGTTTTACTGGGAACAACAAAGTGTCGTAGTATTGCCTTACATCTTTATATTTTCAAGCTTTTACATATCTCTATTTCTTTCTTGCATTTTTAGTTCTCTGATTTGTCCTTTGGCCTCTCTACTACCCCAAAGGGTATTCACAAAATGCCTAGCTCCTGTGATTGCTTTCTGCAGGCTCCAAACTATTCATATTTCCTTATCTAGATGATCTGTTGCTTCAGGCGCCTTCTCCCAGTCACCTGTTACAGGATCTGGAGTTCACCATTTCTCTTCTAGATAGTCTAGGGTTCACTATCAACTTTCAAAAGTCCATCTTGACTTCTTCTAAAGATCATGTATATCTGTATTTGTGTTGTAGGATTTAGACAGTTCCAATGCTGCCTCTTTTTTACCTCCAAAAGTTTTGTCAATGACAGCCTTCTTTCAGTTTCCTCTTCCTCTGACTGCCATACCAGCCAGAGAGTTTCTTCAGGTTCTGGGATTCATGGCATCTTTTATTCTGATTGCTCCTTCTTCCTAGACTTCATATGTGGAAGCTTCATTGGTACCTCATGTCAGTTGGCTGCAACATTGCCATCCTATGGATTTCAGTGTTCCTCTCCTTCCTTGTCTAAGGAAGAACTTTGCGTGGTGGATTCAACAGTTTGTTCTCAACCTGGCCTACCCTTTCAGCCTCCAGTCCCTTCTCCCAAACTGTTCACTGATGCCACAGACATGGAGTGGGTGCTTCATTTGGTCACCTGAAAGTTCAGGGTCTCTGTCCCCCCATCAAATGTCAAACCAAATCAACATCAAAGACACGGGAGCTCTGATTCTGCCCTTCAAGCTTTACTCCCCATGTTCTCTCCAGTCCTATTGAATGTGTACACAGATAATACTACAGTGACGTGGTATGTCAACAAGTAGGGAGGCACAAAATCTTACTTTCTCTGCCTGATAGCTCTTCAGGCTTGGGAGGTGGCTCTCAGTTATCAGTTAACTCTTCAGGCAGTGTACATTCCTTCAAAGTACAATCTAGTGGCAGACTGAGCAGGTCTAAAATACAGATTCACAAATGGACGCTTCACAGAGCCATGTTTCTGGACATTATCCATCAGTAGATAATTCCTCAGGTAGATCTTTTTGCCTTCCCTCTGAGCAGGCAGCCCTCTCTCTCTCTTCTGTTTGAGAGTGCCATGACATTTAGTGTGGAAGACAGATGCCCTTTCTTTTCCTTGGAAGGGGATGTTTCTTTATGCTTTCCCTCCTCTTCCTCTACTTCCAAGAGTCCTGAAAAAGTTTCAGCTGGACTTCCCAAAAATCTTTCTAGTAGCTCCTTTTTGATCAAGACAGCACTCATTCCTCCTCTAAATGCAGCTGGCCAGGGGCAGTCACCACAAGCTGCCTCACCAATTGGACTTCTGAGGACATGCTCAGAGTTTTACAGGAGGCAAGAAAAGCCTCAATCAGAAAATGTTATACGTCCAAATGGAAAAGATTTACTGTCTGGTCCAATGCTCGTAACCAGGACTTTTTAAGTGAGGGTCCCTTTGGTCCTCTTTCAGTGTATAAGTTGCTCCATTTTGGCCTGGCCTATTCTTCTGTGAAAGTCCGTCTGTCAGTCATTTCTGATTGTCTGCCCTAGAATCCTACTTTGGCTTCTTGTTTTAAGGTCAAACACTTTCTTAAAGGCATCCTTCATCTTAGGCCTCTAAGGAAACCTATTCCTCCTCCTCCTTGGGACCTTAATTTTGTTTTGGAAAAATTGACTCAGGCTCCTTTTGAACCTGCACATTCTGCTTCTTTGTACCATTGTACCTGAAAGACTGTTTCGTTGCTGGCTCTTAATTCTGCTCTGAGGGTTTCTGGGCTCCAGGCCCTTATGCCGTTCCACCTTTTTTCTTTTTTTTTTTTCCACAGGGACAGGGTGTCCCTTCATAATAATCCTTCTTTTATGCCAAAGGTAGTAAATGAGTTGTCCTTGAATCAGTTGGTACAACTCCCATCATTTTACCTTCACCTGCTAGTGAGAGGGTCTTGCATACCTTGGATTTGCAGACAACTCAGGTACTATTTGGGTAAAACTAAGGCCATTCACAGGCAGCTCAGGTGCTATTTGGATAAAACTAGGGACATTTTTGTTTCCTTTCATCTCAGGACATTTGGTTTGGCTGTTTCTAAGCAATAGGTGAACAAGTGGCCAGCACCAAGGTGTAAAAAGCACAGCAAAATAAGTAAATAATTATTTATTTAATAGTTCCAAACCGGTTTCGGCAATAATGCCTTCCTCAGTAGGAGATATAGCACAAAATGCAATAAAATCATGCCATTTTTATAAAACAGTCCCACCAATGAATATTCAGCCTCAAAAATTATGTCATCTCCCCCAGCAAATACAAACACATATTATATTTTGTAAGTTTTATTTTATAAGGATATAACATTGAATATTAGTTGTGAGATTACTTGGGGTTAATGTGTTTGTATTTGCTGGGGGAGATGACATAATTTGTGAGGCTGAACATTCATTGGTGGGACTGTTTTATAAAAATGGCATGATTTCATTGCATTTTGTGCTATATCTCCCACTGAGGAAGGCATGTTTGCCGAAACCGGTTTGGGACTATCAAATAAATAAGTATTTATTTATTTTGCCGTGCTTTTTATACCTTGGTGCCAGCCGCTTGTTCACCTATTCCTGCTTTGGTTTGACCCTGCACTTGCCGTACGTGCAGACAATTTTTTACTTGACTGTTTCTAAGCAAACCATCTCCTCCTGGATATCTCAGGCCATATCTTTTTGTTATTCTTTTCATGGCAAATCTTTGTCTACTTCTGTTAGAGCTCATTCCACTGTTGCCTCTTCTAGTGCTTTCTTCAAGGGTTCAGACACCAATTCTATTCTTGAAGCTGCTATTTGGTCTTCGGTGCATACCTTTACTAAGCATTAGACATTGGATATGGTTTCTAGGGCCAGACCAGGCTTTGATAGAACTATTTTATATGGATTTGTTGAGGGCACTTCTCAGCCTTCCACCTCCCTTTCTGTTTCTTGAGGGATGGTATGTGGTGAGGAATGGTATGACAAAAAACTTAAGTACTATAGGGGTGCAGGAAAAGCTGAAATGGGTACTACATTTCAAATAAAAAGTACTTTGAGAACAATGAAACATACTTTGAAGTTACAAGGTAGACTGCCTCAGAGGAGAAACAAGGAAATACTATTTAAGAAAGGAATGATGGCTGAACTGACTCACTTTTCTGAAGACGAGTAGTTCAGAAATTATATTCAAATTTGAGAATTCACAGGGAGTCCTAAAATGATTTTTGAGATTATGTGAAATAAATAAAATAGAAAAATGATTAATTAATTGGTGTCCACATCCATTTAGAATGTAAAGAAATAGACTGACTGGTTAGGAAAAGGAATCCTTTATATCTATCGTATTCTGTATTATTATTTATCCATTGTTTGCTTGTTTTAAAGCCAACACCTTGATTTCAGATGTACAAAGAGCAGGAAAATGAAACAAAACAATAACAAAAGTGAAAATACATCATACAATAACAAAAATGCATATCAAATGTAAATCAATAAGGAGTGGCAAGAAAAAGCAATCTTTATAATATTTCATACAATGTGAATATTTACATGATTTACAGGTTGGAGTTCTCTTATCAGAGTGATACATATTTGTAGAACTAGTAAATATTCCAGTTACAATAAACCAAAAAGCCTACAGCAAATTGTCTCTAGGTAGAGGAACTTCTTTCTAGGTAGAATAGGGTGGGTAACAGCAATGTATCAGTACAGCTGAGTTATGTTCATTGGTGTATGTTAGATTTAATCATATAAAGGCTGCTGTCTGGTAATATAACACTAAAGGTTAAGATTATATGTTGCTACCAAGCTTTATTCTGCAGCCATGGGTTTGGTTCCATCTGTTTCCTTTTTATACTGGGCTACTCTTACACAATGCACTTAACCAAATATTGCTCCTGGGTCTTTGTTTATAAAGTCACATGTCCCTAGTGGGCCTTCTTGGTTAACAGTGTATAACAAGGTATCAATAGAAAATGTTAAATAGCTTGGAGCCATAGTTCATGATTAGATGACTTCCCAGGACTCACAAAGCCTGGCCATTACTGATGGTCAGACTGGTAGTATCCCAACTCTAAAGTTTTGGTCAGTAAGCTGCAAGTGTTTCCTATATGATTATAAAGGGTCATTAAAGGACCTATGCTAATGTATAAGCATTAAAGGGAAGGTACCAACATTAAAGGCAGATGGAAGGAATATTTCCTGCAGCTTCTGAGTGAAGAAAACTCAGTAGAAGCTGTACTCCTCCAGACACAGTGTAAGATGAAAGAAGAAGAGGAGCCCATCCAAGAAGAAGCAAGAACAACACTAAGGAAAGTAAAGAGAAGGAAAGCAACAGATATGATCAAGATGTTGGGTGACTTACAGGAGAAGTGGACCCAGAAGGTACTCATAGCAGTATGGAAAGAAAGGTGTATGCCATATGGCTGATGAATAAGCCTTCTAGTGCCAGTGTGCGAGAGCAAAGGGGACATTCACAATGGTGGGCATTATAGAGGTATCAAACTGTTATCACACTGCATGAAAGTTCTGGACAGGGCAATTGATTAATAAATACCCAGAGTAGTAGAAAGTAAGATTGCAAGTGAACAGTTTGGATTCTGATCAGGATGCAGCACAAATGACCCAACATTTGCAGTGAGACAGATACTTGAGGAAAGAGAGATTAGGAGAAAGTAAGACTGAACATTTATAGACTTGGAGAAAGCATATGATAAGGTGCCAAGAAATTTGATTTGAACAGTCTTGTGATGGTTTGAAGTCCTGGAAACTTTAGTAGAATTAGTGCAGGCTATGTACAAGGACCCACTAAGACAAGCATGAATAGTGTTCACACTCAGAGAGGGGCTTCCATTGGGGAGTGGGTGTGCATCAGGGTTCAGCTCAGAGCACACTGGGGTTCATACTGGTAGTGGGCTACATTAGCAAAAAGGTTGGAGGGGAAAGATCATGAATGCTGCTATGCAACAACTTCAGCAAATGATTGGGGAATGGAATGCAAAACTGAAAGCACATGGGATGAAATCAAGTACAAGTAAGACAGTTGTAATAGCATGGTAATGGCAGAACTAAGACAGTTGTAATAGCATGGTAATGGCACAAGTAAGACAGTTGTAATAGTGTGGTAATGGCACAAGTAAGACAGTTGTAATAGCATGGTAATGGCACAAGTAAGACAGTTGTAATAACGTGGTAATGGCACAAGTAATACAGTTGTAATAGCATGGTAATGGCAGAAGTAAGAAAGTTGTAATAGCATGGTAATGGCACAAGTAAGACAGTTGTAATAGCATGGTAATGGCACAAGTAAGACAGTTGTAATAGCATGGTAATGGCACAAGTAAGACAGTTGTAATAACGTGGTAATGGCACAAGTAATACAGTTGTAATAGCATGGTAATGGCACAAGTAAGACAGTTGTAATAGCATGGTAATGGCACAAGTAAGACAGTTGTAATAGCATGGTAATGACACAAGCAAGACAGTTGTAATAGCATGGTAATGGCACAAGTAAGACAGCTGTAATAGCATGGTAATGGCACACGTAAGACAGTTGTAATAGCATGGAAATGGCACAAGCAAGACAGCTGTAATAGTATGGTAATGGCACAAGTAAGACAGTTGTAATAGCATGGTAATGACACAAGTAAGACAGTTGTAATAGCATGGTAATGGCACAAGTAAGACAGTTGTAATAGCATGGTAATGACACAAGCAAGACAGTTGTAATAGCATGGTAATGGCACAAGTAAGACAGTTGTAATAGCATGGTAATGGCACAAGTAAGACAGTTGTAATAGCATGGTAATGACACAAGAAAGACAGTTGTAATAGCATGGTAATGGCACAAGTAAGACAGTTGTAATAGTATGGTAATGGCACAAGTAAGACAGTTGTAATAGCATGGTAACGGCACAAGTAAGACAGTTGTAATAGCGTGGTAATGGCACAAGTAAGACAGCTGTAATAGCGTGGTAATGGCACAAGTAAGACAGTTGTAATAGCGTGGTAATGGCACAAGTAAGACAGCTGTAATAACGTGGTAATGGCACAAGTAATACAGTTGTAATAGCATGGTAATGGCACAAGTAAGACAGTTGTAATAGCATGGTAATGGCACAAGTAAGACAGTTGTAATAGCATGGTAACGGCACAAGTAAGACAGTTGTAATAGCATGGTAATGGCACAAGTAAGACAGTTGTAATAGCATGGTAATGGCACAAGTAAGACAGCTGTAATAGCATGGTAATGGCACAAGTAAGACAGTTGTAATAGCATGGTAATGGCACAAGTAAGACAGCTGTAATAGCATGGTAATGGCACAAGTAAGACAGCTGTAATAGCATGGTAATGGCACAAGTAAGACAGTTGTAATAGCATGGTAATGGCACAAGTAAGACAGTTGTAATAGCATGGTAATGGCACAAGTAAGACAGTTGTAATAGCATGGTAATGGCACAAGTAAGACAGTTGTAATAGCATGGTAATGGCACAAGTAAGACAGCTGTAATAGCATGGTAATGGCACAAGTAAGACAGTTGTAATAGCATGGTAATGGCACAAGTAAGACAGTTGTAATAGCATGGTAATGGCACAAGTAAGATAGTTGTAATAGCATGGTAATGGCACAAGTAAGACAGCTGTAATAGCATGGTAATGGCACAAGTAAGACAGTTGTAATAGTGTGGTAATGGCACAAGTAAGACAGCTGTAATAGCATGGTAATGGCACAAGTAAGACAGCTGTAATAGCATGGTAATGGCACAAGTAAGACAGCTGTAATAGCATGGTAATGGCACAAGTAAGACAGCTGTAATAGCATGGTAATGGCACAAGTAAGACAGTTGTAATAGCATGGTAATGGCACAAGTAAGACAGTTGTAATAGTGTGGTAATGGCACAAGTAAGACAGTTGTAATAGCATGGTAATGGCACAAGTAAGACAGTTGTAATAACGTGGTAATGGCACAAGTAATACAGTTGTAATAGCATGGTAATGGCACAAGTAAGACAGTTGTAATAGCGTGGTAATGGCACAAGTAAGACAGTTGTAATAGCATGGTAATGTCACAAGTAAGACAGTTGTAATAGCATGGTAACGGCACAAGTAAGACAGTTGTAATAGCGTGGTAATGGCACAAGTAAGACAGTTGTAATAGCGTGGTAATGGCACAAGTAAGACAGTTGTAATAGCATGGTAATGTCACAAGTAAGACAGTTGTAATAGCATGGTAACGGCACAAGTAAGACAGTTGTAATAGCGTGGTAATGGCACAAGTAAGACAGTTGTAATAGCATGGTAATGTCACAAGTAAGACAGTTGTAATAGCATGGTAACGGCACAAGTAAGACAGTTGTAATAGTGTGGTAATGGCACAAGTAAGACAGTTGTAATAGCATGGTAATGGCACAAGTAAGACAGTTGTAATAGCATGGTAATGGCACAAGTAAAACAGTTGTAATAGCATGGTAATGGCACAAGTAAGACAGTTGTAATAGCATGGTAAAGCATGAAAATGGGGGTATCTGAAGAAGGTGAAACTTCAGACAGCAGGGAAAGTAGTGGGACAGGTTAAACATACCTCTCAACCTCTTAAAGCAAGAAATCTGGACAAAGCCATAAAAATGGGGGGGGGGAGGTAAAGGCCCCAAAATAGTGACAGTTCTTAAACAGTACTCTTATAAACATAGAATGCTGATAGGCTAACACATTTTGCATTTCGCTTGAATTTTCTGAAGGATAAGAAGTCTGAAACTCAAATGTTCTCTTCTATTTTCAGTCTTCAATGAGTTATCAGAAAACCAAACATTTTATGAACAAAAAATCAGAAATATGAAGCAAAAAATTGGCATTTTGGGAAAATCTGGACAGCTGCGAGGCATGGGTTAACTGCTTCATGTATCTGGAAGGGGTGGTTGATGAGAAGGGAAGTCTGAACGAGGAGGTAAAAGCAAGAATCGCGGGGCTACAGCCAACTAGCACCCATGTCCACACCACTGATTATTGTGACAGCACAACTCTCAACCATATCAGTGATTATTGCTTTTATACCTTAGAATGCACCCACTACACCATTGATTATTACTTTTATAACTTAGATTGCATAACCCCTCACACACACATGCCACTGATTATTGTGACAGCACAACTCTCACCCACATCAATGATTATTGCGTTTATACATTAGAAGGCACAACCCCACCACACACCATTGATTATCGCTTGTATACCTTAGATTGCAGAACCCATTCCCCACACACCATTAATTATTGCTAGGCAGGGGTACTGTGCGACAGAAGAAGACTAAAGAAGCTGAAATGTAAGTTGCACAAAACAGCACTCTGACAGGTATTACTGTATGTTACAGAAACCTGGGCAGTGAAAACACAGCAGATGAGTAAGCTAGAGGTGGTGGAAATGAAATACCTGAGACAGGTGGTAGAAATGAGGATATCAGAGCAGAAACCCAAGTAGTTCCAATTTCAGAGAAGGTCAACGAGAACAGATTACTGTCATACAGCCTTATGGGCAGGAAAACAGAAGACAATTTGGTGAAGGAGGTTTGGGACAGACAGGAAAAAGGCAAAAGTAAATGAGGGCATCGAGCAAAGAGATAGATTGATTATATGAGAGAAGACCTGTGACAGTCAGGCATGAGGATCAAAGAAGGAAGGAGAGTAGCATTGAAATGAGAGAGGTGGTGACAGTCGACACGACACTCTAACCCCATGTAGAAAATGTGAAAAAGGAGGTTGATGATGACAATGATGATGATGACAATAATGGTAGTGACAGCTGTCCCACAAAGAGTAATGATGGTGTTACCTTGTTTTATTGATAACATTTACACTTCAAAGAAATACCTTTTGTTTTCTTTGTGCCAACCAGCAGTCTGTTTTTTTTTTTTTGGAGTTTAACTCACAGAAAAATGTGCACATTACCAGCAGATACTGTAACCCATCTAAATTGTCCATAATTCTAAGTCAGTGGTGGGGATGAGGATTGTGCAGTATTTACCTATAAATGCTGGAGTTTGACTATGAGGGCAAAGACTGAGTAGTACAGTGAAAGTATAAGTGGGCAATGCTGCACAAGGTTTACACACACCATTGATTGCTGTTATTTAGACTGCACAACCTATACCTACACTATTTATTCCTTTTATAGTAACTTTTACTGCACAAACCTTGCCAACACTACAGATTAATATGGCTGTTATACTTTAAAATGCACATCCCATGCCCACACCATTGGTTATTGCTGTTATACTTTAAAATGCACAGCCCATGCACACACCATTGGTTATTGCTGTTACAATGCACAGCCCATGCACACACCATTAGTTATTACTGTTACAATGCATAGCCCATGCACACACCATTGGCTGTTGCTGTTAAAATTTGCAGCCCGTGCACACACCATTGGTGGTTGCTGTTAAAATGCACAGCCCATGCACACACCATTGGTTATCACTGTTACAATGCACAGCCCATGCACCCACTATTGGTTGTTGCTGTTAAAATGTGCAGCCCATGCACACACCATTGGTTATTGCTTTTAAAATGTGCAGCCCATGCACACACCATTGATTATTACTGTTACAATGCACAGCCCATGCACACACCATTGGTTGTTGCTGTTAAAATGCACAGCCTATGCACACACCATTGGTTATTGCTGTTAAAATGCACAGCCCATGTACACACCATGGGTTATTGCTGTTAAAATGTGCAGCCCATGCACATACCATTGGTTATTGCTGCTATACTTTAAAATGCACAGCCAATGCACACACCATTGATTATTGTGACTATGCAACTCTTACCAACATAATTGATTATTGCGTTTATACCCTGGATTACACATCCCACAGCCACACCATTGGTTATTGCTGTGATACTTTAAAATACACAACCTGTGCACCACCATTGATTATTGTAACTTACAACTTTCACCCACATCATTGATTATTGCTTTTATAACTTAGACTGTACAACCCACTCACACATCTTTGATCTTTGCTTTTATATCTTAGACTGAAGACCCCCAAATGTGCACATTATTGATTATCGCTTTTATACCTTGCACTGCACAACCCACCCACACACAATTGATTATTGCTGTTATACTTTAAAATGCATACCCCATGCTTAGACCATTGTTTATTGTGACTGTACCACTCTCAACTACATCACTGATTATTGCTTTTATTCTTTAAACTGCACAACCTACAGACACATACACCATTGATTATTGCTATTATACCTTGGATTACAGTTTATTATGTATTATTTTCTGTTTTGTTTTTGTAATTTAATGAACAAACACATTTTCATGAATAGGTTTTTGTGCCCTCACATGTGTGCAAGCATGTGTGTATATATATATATGTGATGTTTGTGGCACTGGTGAAATGTTACTCCTACTGTGTATTTTTTATTTTAAGAATATCACTACTTTTCACTTATATTTTATTATCTTCTTTTTGGTAATTTTCAATATGAGCGCCTGCATATCTGCATATAAATGTGTATATAAGTTCTACTGAGAATTATCTCATGGAAGCCTTTGGTGGATCCACTCAAGATATTCATAGTAATGTAATGTGTACTCATTAAGTTTATCAAATTTTAGCACTATTTGTAAATAGTTGTACATATGTTGTGTTACTCTAACCTCTTCCTTGCCACTTACTTCTAAGTTTAAGCTGTTATACTCTAAAGGACTGGAAGTGTATGTAGTAATCTGCTACTTTACAAACTTGTTTTTAGATACTTCAAGATAAAAAACTTCAAAGGCATTTACTTGTATTTGTCAGATCATTAGTTCTGTCTGTCTATAACAATATGCCATTTTCTCAGTTTATTGTATTTTATATTATGGAAAAATGCAAATAAAATAAAGTCTGGAAAAAAAGAAATAAATGTGTATATAAGTTCATAAGTTCAATTTCTAACATCCAGATCCTAAAGCCACTGATGCACACTGACCTCTTTAAACTAGGGTCAGCGCTTATTTACCCACTCATTCATCCAACCTTGCTATTTATAAAGTCAAGTGTTCAGAATTATAGATAACACAAAACAATTTGTTCCATGTTACAGTAATACACTGTATTAATTAGGAACTCGCCCTGGTTCAATTCAGATGAGTCCTAAAATTTAAATTATCATATTTATGTGTACATGAACTAGTGTTGATTTCAAGACCTGAAGATGCCCAGAACATATTATTACACTCAAAAGTAGTATGTGCATATGTTTTGTACCATAAAACTACATAGTCTTCATCTCTGAGTGAGGTGGTTTTTAATAGTAATCCAAGCTGTTTTACTATAGCTGAGTAGACCTTATTAGCATGATTATTGAATGCATATTACATTATGATTATTCCTGAGTTGTACTACTCACTGATTTACAATAACATTCCAAAACATGACCGTCAAAGCTTATAGGTTTAGAACTGGATGACTCACAAAACATATGTAAGTTTGCATTTATTAGATCTAAAATATGAACCATTATTAAAGGTTCATGCTGCTATCTCATTAACGTAGTTATTAATATTGATAAAATCCCATCATGCAACTACTGTGAAGCAAATTTTACAATTGTCAGTGTATTTATTTATCAGTATTATGGTTTTACATTTAGGGGTCTGTTTCCTTTATGAGATTAATTATAAACTATTTATTTGATTTAATTGATGATTAAAGTGATCATGTGACTGTTTTATCGTAGTTAAGGAGACTCATTTTATGTTAATTAGATTTGATGAATTCCCTGGTAGTATACCTCGGAAACAAATGCTCTTGTCTTACTACTTTGGTTTTATCTGTTTGGATTAAATGGTTTGCCATGACTGAGGTCTACACCTTTCTTTAAAGGCCCATGCTACTATATCATTAATGTAGTTATTAATACTGATAAAATCTGATCATGCAACTACTGTGAACCAAATTTTACAATTGTCAGTGTATTTACTTATCATACAGCAATTGCTAACAAGTGTTGTAGTGAAAACCAGATTCAGCAAAGCAGACCCCAAACCTGAGTCTTGAGGGACTCCAGATAACACAGGACGTTTTCCAGAGTGGCATCTTTATTAAAACAGACTGTGTCTTGTCATTTTGCTAATTATTAAGGAACTGCATGAAATTCAACTTAATAGTGTTAGTTATTTTAACATTACTTATAGCTAAAAGCAGGTGTGTATCATAAACTTTACAAATATCTAAATGAATTATGCAGTGGACAATTCAAAGTTAACAGTAGCCATAGTAATGAATTTGTAAAACTCTGATAAGTTCATCAGAGTTCATTCATTTTATCTCACAGATCCATGTTGAGTAAAGTCTTTGTTTAAAATATTATATTTCACATTAGATAATTATGCAACCAAGACATCTCACAAAGCATTTTCCAAGTATAGATGTTTAATTTAAGGCCTGTAGTTACTTATGCCCTGTCTATTTCCCTTCTTATGAATTGGGGTAATATTTGATTGTTTCTTAGAGCTAATTCAGAAATTCTCACTTATCTCCTGTGGATGTTTAAACCTAAAAGAGGATAAGGACCACCTCGGGATGGTCGTATGGTGGAGGTCTTGTGAACAGAGTCCTGTGACTGCTCTGGTATACCAGGCTTTCACTGGCCCCTCCACTTTGATGTAACTGTGGGAGCAAGCTTTGTTTTAGTCTACTTCTTTATTTTGCTTTACTTAATTTATAAAAAGAGCAGTCACAGGACTGGGGATAAGTGAGAATTTCTGAATTAGCTAGTTTGTTCCCTCCATCTCTGGAGGGAGCATTCTCACAATCTGGGCTACTATTTATGTTCTGACTCTGTTTCAAAGAGCTGGGAACATTTCCAATCATTGACGCTTATTAAAAATTATATAAAGTATTGGAAAAAGTTATGTATACAGTTTTCTATGAATGAAGAATTGTAAGAATTTCACTAGAATCAGTAAACCTGTTTGCTCTGTTTTAATTAATTGCTTTATTTTTTTCAAGTGCTATTTCTATATGCATTTATTTGTTAGGAATTATGAACAGTTGGAGTAATCTGAGTTTTGTTTGTAGAACAATTATTTGTAAACTGTTGATGAAATTCACTGGCAATATATGTAGGTCATTTATCAGTTTACTGATGATCACAACTGAATTAACATGAATGAGTTTTGATTGCAAAATTAACATAGTTATAATACAGGTCTTCTTGTTTGTTGAGTCTTTCACTAAATTGGTTTCAAATCTGACTTTTCTATTGTTTATCATAGTTTGAAATTCCTTACAAATCCTATTTAGACTTTGTTTTATTTCTCCAAGATGGGATTTTTAATTTTTTTTGGTTGGAAGGACTTCTTCCTCTTACTAAATAAGCTTTTTAATTTAGTAATCTGCTATAATGGAAGAGGAATGGCCTTTAATTCTTTAATTCCCATGTAGAAACCTTCTTGGTGTACTTGGCAGCCTTAAAATGAAATCTTGAAAAGTTAAATACTCAAACTCTATTTTATTTTTAGTGAACAGACTTTGGACCAATTTTTGGCACCAACCTACATTTCAATAATTTGGGTCTATATTATTTTGTTGAATGGCTATTCAGTGAATAGCCATTCGTGGAACACCTATTTAGTGACACTACTCTTTATTGCACGGGGAATTTTAACTAGGGCAAACTAGCAATTGGCCACCATCTGGAGTTTGCTTTTTCCCCACTGCAGTATGATCTCTGAGTTGGTATATTTAGTTAGGGGATGTGGGGGCATAGCCCCCCACTTCGGCAGGTTTTAATTTTTTTTTTTTACATCACTTGGTTGGCAAACCGCTTGTTTGCCCTACTTAAAATTTGCCATTCAGTGAAGAGTGGCTTCGCTAAATAGGTGTTCAATGAATAGCTATTCGATGAATAGCCATTCAATGAAATAACATAGACCCCAATAATTCATAGCTTATCTTACCATCATTATGTATTTCTTATATATATGCAGTTGTATTTTATTAATTTAAATATCAAATGGCAAGAAATTATGGTCTAAAGTGTCTTTACTTATTAAGGTACCAGTATTAGTAGCAATAATGTCAAGCTTATTTTGTTGCCATGTGTTATATTTATTTATTTATTTTACATTTGTTGACTGTGGTTGTCTGACTGAGCGGAAGAGCCCTTTTTCAGCGGAGGCCCGGGGAGAAAATATTATACAATTTTCATTATAAATTAGCATTAAACTGCAATGTTACAGGATTATTACAAGGTATTAAGTAGCAATACAGTGTTATACAGTGTCAATAATCATGAGTATAACAAAACTATTTCAAGATGTATAAAAAGAAATAGGTCATTAAGATGAATATAGTTTTTGGGGTAAGTGGTTACAAAAACCCAGTTTTATCATAATGTAGTTGCATGAAGGCAAGACAATTACAATAGAATGCTTCTCTGAGGTGATTTGCTTAATAGATTTTAGAAGACTGTAGAAAGAGTAGTCAAGGAAGAGTAGAGAGAGAGCTAGTGAGAAGAGTGAGTTAAGGGCAGAAAGTAGATTAAGGTATGAGAAGTAGAGGATGTTTAAGGAGGGAAAGTGCAGTGGCAGGACCAGTGACTTTTAAAGTGCTCTTGGTGGCTGTCCTAAATTGTTTAGGATGTGTAAGGGTCCTGATTTCTAGTGGGAGCCTATTCCATGCAATAGTGGGGTGATAGCTCTACATGTTGCATCCAAATTTAGACTTGGGTTTGTAGATTTGTAGTAGGTCTTGGTTAGAGCTTTGAAGAGGTCTGGAGGGAGAATAATGGCAGATGAGAGGGGATAGTGCTGGGCAGTAGGAATGGATGATCTGGACCTGAGAGAGAAGAAGCTGGTGGGGTATTTCAAGCAAGTTTAGGTGTTTTAGAGAGAGACAGTGATGGGATTTGTAGGTTTGTTGGGCAGCAAATCTAGTTACTTTGTTGTAGGGGGATTCAAGTTTGGTCAGGAGTGCTGAGTTAAGATTGTGAGAATTTGAGAATTGTACATTAGGAAATTCACCCCGGAATCCAGGTGAAGTAAATAATGTGGGAAGAAATAGCCAGGGAATTGTTATGGCTAGGCTTGCCAATAGCCTAGTACCAACCTATGAACCTATGAACCTATAAGACTGGGCTAACTGATTTAAATCATGAAAAATAATAAATCCCCAAAAAAAAAATCAGCTCAAAAGATGTATTTGCACTGTAAATTTCCCAGTTAATATTTGGATAGTTGAAGTCAGAGATTAAAATATATTTTGGGAATCCATGATTTACCTAAGCCTAAAATCATAATGGTTTTCAGAATTCTTTAAATAGGTTCTCTAGCTTATTTAGCATCATATACCTTGTCTTTACTAAATAACCCTGAAATGTCAACTGTAGTTGCTTCCAGGTTTTGGTCAGTGTTTATCTGATTACATGTTCTAAAATTATTAAAAAGTATTAGTATGCCACTGACTTTAGAGTTTGTTTGTATACAGTCATACTTATTAAAGCCTTCAAAATATGTCTTGGAAATTTCATGCCTTGATGATTGTTGCAATTACATACTTATCTTTTTATTAAAATAACAATTTGTTGTGTTTATCCCTAGGCCTTCTTGCATTACAGTAATACCATGCAATAATATTAGTATATCTTTAATTTCCTGTTCTTACAACTCCCTCTTTTGTTTTTTAACCTTTTTCTAAAAATGCTATACAATATCATTTTGTCATTTAATAACCTCCTGTCACAATGCCTTAAATGCATACTATCATATGAATGCATTCTAAAATCAACTAGACATTCTTCCTAATATGCTAAGATATGAATTGAATAAACTATGAAAAGTTGCTGTACCCCTTATGTTGAATTGATGAACCTTAGTATAATAAGTTATTATTCCAAAGCATGTAATTGAGTATTTAAGGTAATTGTTTCCACCATGTATAATTATATGGGTGTAATTAACTATACCTTCTAACAGACTTAACATCAAAGACTCTCAACTAATTTTTCATTTATGCCTGATTAAGAGCTAGAGACAATATTCCCAAATTAAAAATGTGAGGCCAGAGTTTAGGAATAAAGTGCTTAAGCAATGATTGCTAATAAAACCAGTCTAAAGGGCCATACAGAGCAGAATGGTTATAACAGAAATGGAACAAATTTATAATTCTCAGTAGCGTTGTCGCCTCACAGTTAGATGTTGCCCGTTCGATTCTCAGTTAGAGCGTCTTATGTGTGGCGACATGCGTGAATGGGCGTTCCTTCATTGAAGGTTGTGCATTAGGCCTGGCAAGCCAGCATGTAAAAATCTACTGCCAATCATTAGCGGACCGGAGTTCTGTTGTGGCGACCACTAACCGGGAAAAGCCGAAAGACACAACAACAACCAAAATATATCCTGTTCTTCCATACTTCCATTATCATGTTATCTTACTTAATGCATAAAGTGCACCTTTGTATTTTTGCATTGGCATGAGATGTCAGGCATCTGCTGTATTCAGAACTGTCAATGCACAGGCATTTAAATATTCCAGAACTACTGTTCTGATTGTCTTAAATGGCAGTTAATCAAGCTAGCCAACCAAGAAATATGCAGACAGTCCCAACGAGTTCCCAACACATTTACAATGGTGAGGAAGGGGACGTAAAGTAATTCAAAATAAATGTCAGTTTACAGTATGCCACAGAGAAAGCTATTGGGATTATTTTATACTTGTTAATAATAACCCCCCAAAGTGAAGATGATAAAAAATTAATACGCCAATCTTCAAAACAAACTAGTTTATCACTAAGGTGGAGGATACCCTCTTGGAAGTTTTTACATAGAACCTTTATCACACCACATAAAGTTGAATTGATGTTTAGTAAAGACATAGGATGCTGAAGATGTAAAATGTTAAAAGCTGACTGACAGCATATGTTTTATAACTGTATAAAACTTAAAACATACTGGGATAATATGAATTCTCACTTACACTCTGTTTTAATGATAAATTTATGCTGACCAAATCTTTTATTTTATTTAATACACATATTCTCACTTGTGTCATGAAAATAAAATACCCTCTTTTAAGGAGTATCTTAACGTTAACAAGACAAGTCATCACCAAGAACTGGAAGAATCAGACAACTCATACTGTGAAGGAATTTGTACACTTGGCAACTGAAGTATGCCATCTTGAACTTATATCGATCAAGACAAAAAATTGAGACTCACCTCTTCATATAATATATGGTTGAAATTCAAAGAACTGCTGGATAAACAGACTTTAATAATTAACTAACAAAAACTCTTATCACATTTCTTTTTCTGTTTAAAAAGCTTTGTTTTATAGCAGACACCATTGTAAATAGTTATTTTAGTTGTTATCATTATTCTTATAGATATGTATATTTATTTTGTAATATTTCTGTTATCATATATTGTTTTGCTGTTAAAATTTTCAATAAAAACAAATGAGAAAAAAAATAAGTGTCACTTTGTTTCCTTTTAAAGAGACGTAAGGGGAACATCAAAATAATAATACAAAATGTTGAAATATCATCAAATGACTTCATCTCTCATCATCTTATGCATGGATGTGTAATTATTCCAAAACTGCAGTTCTGATTTGCTGCAACTGCCTTCAATCAAGCTAGCTCACCAAGAAATGAGCAAGCACTCCAAAAGTGTTCCAAACACCTTTAAAAAAGGAGAGAGAACAAGTAATCAATGCCACTCTGTTGTTACTAAAAGATGCAAGGAAGTCACCAAAATAAAACCTTTCTAAATGATGTAACGCATATCCACTCATGCACAAATGTTTACATATTTCAGGACTGCAGTTCTAATTGGCTGGAACTGCAGTCACTCAAGCTAGGCCCCACAGAAATGAACAAATAGTCCAAATGTGTTCCCAACACGTTTAAAAAGTAAAGGAAAGCACTGAAAGTGATTAAAGACAAGTGTCACATTGTTGTCCTTAAAAGGAAAAAAAAAATCACCAAAAAATAAAAAAAAATGTTCATACTTCTCCAAATAACGTCAACTGATGTCCGCTCATGCACGGAATTTTAAATATCCCAGAACTGCAGTTCTAATTGGATGTAACTACAACCAATCAAACTGGCCCACCAGAACATAAATAGACTCTCCAAATGTTTTCCATATACCTTTAAAAAAGCAAGGGAGAACACTTAAAATAATTAAAAATAAGTGTCACCTTGTTGTCTTTATAAGGACACAAGGAAGACATCCACATAATGAAATAAAATGTTTGGACTTCTTCAAATAACGTCATGCACTTTAGGCTCCCTTCATAGCTCATTTTCGGAGTTCAACATTATTGCCTTCAAGTATGGCAACACATACAGATATAAAAAACAGAATTTTTGGCCTTTATTATGAGACAGTGGAACAATATGATGGCTGAATAGTTAAGATGTCTTCCTCAAAACTCCAAGATCTGGATTCAGTCCTGATTTTCAGTTGCTGCTTGGGAGAAGTTTGCATGTTCACAATTTCCTCATTTTCATATGAGCTGAACTGAGCTGCCAGTGAAGTATTAACTGTATGGAAAGTTGTTTTATTTTACAATTAATGCTATAGGTTTTATGGCTTTATCTGACATCAGCCTTTATTCTAGCTTTATAATTTTATCCTCATATTTTAGTATCACTATACATGATTTTCAGTGTCTGGGTCTCATTGTAGAAGTATTAGAAGAAATTTTTATAATGATGAGAGTCATCTGCTTATTGGTTCATTTAATGACTTATGATATAATTAAGCGACACTCATAGCTAGGTGTGATTAATGCCCATTGTACCTAGAGGTGGTATGGGTGGGTTGTGATGGTGAAGCTGTGATCAGACAAAACCAGTAATAGATAAACTCTGCATTGTTCAATGAAATTGTTTTAAAAAAGAAATGTATTAACTACTTCAGATGTCCTATTGCATAATAGTAATTCATTTATTTTCTTTTTCTTGCTGATGCTTGTTCAGGTGGTGTTAGAGACATACAGCAGATTTATAAACTATAGAACTTTTGTGGCATCTGATACAGAGTTACTTAATCACCTGTTCCTGTTCATCAGATCAGAAATGGTAATATAACACCAGCACATACAATGCAGGGATGAACACTTAAAGAAATTAAAAATAACATTTTATGTGTTGACATTCTATTACCATTTCTGATCTGATGAACAGGAAGAGGTGATTAAGTAACTGTGTATCAGATGTGCCACATAAGTGCAACAATGTATACATCTGTTGTATGTCTCCAAGACATTTTAACCATGATAAAATGCTATCTGAAAGAATATGCAGATACTGTTTTGCTATCAATATCGTTCTAGAAAAACAGGCAGAAGCCATTAGTCTTACATCAACAAAAGTGGATGTGCTTCTTAAAACTTCACTCTTTTGTTCTTTTTGTTTTTTTTTTTTTTGTTTTGTTTTGAATAAACCAGTGAAATCATAAATTACATGGGCTGGTTTAGGTATCCAGTCAGCCAGTGAGCTACTTTTGTCACCAGTTTGAACTGAAAAGAAAGGAAATTGTGTAATTTTGCATTTTTTTGCCTCTGCCTACTTACCATCAAACATTCTCTCAGTCTGGCAGCCTTCGCTTCACCTGGAATAAGAAAATTAAGTTGTATGTAATGGTACCTGTTATGTAATGGTACCCGTTATGTAATGGTACCTGTTATATAATGCTACCTGCTGTGTAGTGGTACTTGTTGTGTAATGGTACCTGTTATGTAATGGTACTTGTTATGTAATGATACCTGTTGTGTAATGGTACCTGTTGTGTACTGGTACCTGTTGTGTAAAGGTACCTGTTATGTAATGGTACCTGTTGTGTAATGGTACCTGTTGTATAATGGTACCTGTTATGTAATGGTATCTGTTGTGTAATGGTACCTGTTATGTAATGGTACATGTTATGTAATGGCATCTGTTGTGTAATGGTACCTGTTGTGTAGTGGTAATTGTTGTGTAATGGTACCTGTTATGTAATAGAACCTGTTGTGTAATGGTACATGTTATGTAATGGCACATGTTGTGTAGTGGTACCTGTTGTGTAGTGGCACCTTTTATGTAATAGTACCTGTTGTGGAATGGTACCTGTTATGTAATGGTACCTGTTGTGTAATGGTACCTGTTGTATAATGGTACCTGTTATGTAATGGTATCTGTTGTGTAATGGTACCTGTTATGTAATGGTACATGTTGTGTAATGGCATCTGTTGTGTAATGGTACCTGTTGTGTAGTGGTAATTGTTGTGTAATGGTACCTGTTATGTAATAGAACCTGTTGTGTAATGGTACATGTTATGTAATGGCACATGTTGTGTAGTGGTACCTGTTGTGTAGTGGCACCTTTTATGTAATAGTACCTGTTGTGGAATGGTACCTGTTATGTAATGGTACCTGCTGTGTAGTGGTACCTGTTATGTAATGGTACCTGTTATGTAACAGTACCTATTATGTAATGGTAGCTATGGTGTAATGGTACCTCTGTACAACGGTACCTGTTATTTAATGGTATCTGTTGTGTAATGGTACCTGTTATATAATGGTACCTGTTGTGTAGTTGTACATGTTGTGTAATGGTACATGTTATATAATAATACCTGTTGTGTAATGGTACCTGTTATGTAATGATACCTGTTGTGTAATGGTATTTGTTGTGTAATGGTACCTATTATATAATGGCACCTGTTATGTAATCGTACCTTTTGTATAATGGTACTTGTTTTGTAATGGTAGCTGTTTTGTAATGGTACCTGTTGTGTAGTGGTACCTGTTATGTAATAGTACCTGGTGTGTAACGGTACCTATTATGTAATGGTAGCTATGGTGTAATGGTACCTCTGTACAACGGTACCTGTTATTTAATGGTATCTGTTGTGTAATGGTACCTGTTATATAATGGTACCTGTTGTGTAATGGTATTTGTTGTGTAATGGTACCTATTATATAATGGCACCTGTTATGTAATAGTACCTTTTGTATAATGGTACTTGTTATGTAATGGTAGCTGTTTTGTAATGGTACCTGTTGTGTAGTGGTACCTGTTATGTAATAGTACCTGGTGTGTAACGGTACCTATTATGTAACGGCACCTGTTGTGCAATGTACCTGTTATGCAATGGTACCTGTTGTGTAGTGGTACCTGTTATGTAATGGCACCTGCTGTGTAATGGCACCTGTTATGTAATGGTACCTGTTGTGTAATGGCACCTGTTATATAATAGTGCCAGTTGTGTAATTGTACCTGCTGTGTAATGGTACCTGTTTTGTGTAATGGTACCTGTTGTGTAATATTAACTGTTGTGTAATGGTACCTGTTATATAATGGCACCTGTTATGTAATGGCACCTGTTATATAATGGTATCTGTTTTGTAATGGTACCTGTTGTGCAGTGGTACCTGTTATGCAATGGTACCTGTTGTATAATGGTACCTGTTATGTAATGGTGCCTGTTGTGTAATGGTACCTGTTATCTAACGGTACTGGTTGTGTGGTGGTACCTGTTGTGTAATGGTACCTATTATGTAATAGTACTTACTGTGTAATGGCACATGTTATGTAATGGTACCTGTTGTGTAATGGTATCTGTTATATAATTGTACCTGTTGTGTAATGGTACCTTTTATATAATAGTACCCGTTGTGTAACGGTACCTGTTTTGTGAAATGGTACCTATTGTGTAATGTTACCTGTTGTGTAATGGTACCTGTTATATAATGGCACCTGTTATGTAATGGTACCTGTTGTGTAATGGTACCTGTTATGTAATGGTACATGTTATGTAATGGTACCTGTTCTGTAACGGTACCTGTTATATAATGGCACCTGTTTTGTAATGGTACCTGTTGTGTAGTGGTACCTGTTATGTAATGGTACCTGTTCTGTAATGGTACCTGTTTTGTAATGGTACCTGTTGTGTAGTGGTACCTCTTATGTAATGGTACCAGCTGTGTAATGGCAGCTGTTATGTAATGGTATCTGTTGTGTAATGGCACCTGTTGTGTAATAGTACCCAATGTGTAATGGTACCTGCTGTGTAATGTTACCTGTTTTGTGTAATGATATCTGTTGTGTAATGTTACCTGTTGTGTAATGGTACCTGTTATACAATGGTACCTGTTATGTAGTGGTACCTGTTATTTAATGGTACCTGTTATGTAACGGTATCTGTTTTGCAATGGTACCTGTTGTGTAGTGGTACCTGCTATGTAATTGTACCTGTTCTATAATGGTACATGTTGTGTAATGGTACCTGTTGTGTAGTTGTACCTGTTGTGTAATGGTGCCTGTTATGTAATGGTACATGTTTTGTAAAGGTACCTGTTATGTAATGGTACCTGTTGTGTAGTGGTACCTATTGTGTAATGCTACCTGTTATATAATAGTACAAGTTGTGTAATGGTACCTGTAGTGTAATTGTACCTGTTATGTAATGGTACCTGTTTTGTGTAATGGCACCTCTTGTGTAACAGTACCTGTTATTTAACGGCACCTGTTGTGTAATGGTACCTGTTATGTAATGGTATCTGTTTTGTAATGATACCTGTTGTGTAATGTTACCTGTTATGTAATGGTACCTGTTGTGTAATGTTACCTGTTATGTAATGGTATCTGTTTTGTAATGATACCTGTTGTGTAGTGGTACCTGTTATGTAATGGTACCTGTTGTGTAATGGTACCGGTTATGTAATGGTACCTGTTGTGTAGTGGTACATGTTATGTAATGCTACCTGTTGTGTAGATGTACCTGTTATATAATGGTACCTGTTGTGTAGTTGTACCTGTTATGTAATGGTACCTGTTGTGTAGTGGTACCTGTTTTGTAATGATACCTGTTGTGTAATGTTACCTGTTATGTAATGGTACCTGTTGTGTAATGTTACCTGTTATGTTATGGTACCTGTTATGTAATGGTACCTGTTGTGTAGTGGTACCTGTTATGTAATGGTACCTGTTGTGTAGTTGTACCTGTTATGTAATGGTACCTATTGTGTAGTGGTACCGGTTATGTAATGGTACCTGTTGTGTAATGTTACTTGTTATGTAATGGTACCTGTTGTGTAGTGGTACCGGTTATGTAATGGTACCTGTTGTGTAATGTTACTTGTTATGTAATGGTACCTGTTGTGTAGTGGTACCTGTTATGTAATGGTACCTGTTGTGTAGTGGTACCTGTTATGTAATGGTACCTGTTGTGTAGTGGTACTGGTTATGTAATGGTACCTGTTGTGCAATGTTACTTGTTATGTAATGGTACCCGTTGTGTAGTGGTACCTGTTATGTAATGGTACCTGTTGTGTAGTGGCACCGGTTATGTAATGGTACCTGTTGTGTAATGTTACTTGTTATGTAATGGT
Organism: Protopterus annectens; assembly: GCF_019279795.1. Classification (NCBI taxonomy): domain Eukaryota; kingdom Metazoa; phylum Chordata; order Ceratodontiformes; family Protopteridae; genus Protopterus; species Protopterus annectens. The sequence continues at coordinate 1,222,280,513 of NC_056747.1, read as the reverse complement.
ACCTGTTGTGTAGTGGTACCTGTTATGTAATGGTACCTGTTGTGTAGTGGTACCTGTTATGTAATGATACCTGTTGTGTAATGTTACTTGTTATGTAATGGTTCCTGTTGTGTAGTGGTACCTGCTATGTAATGGTACCTGTTGTGTAATGTTACTTGTTATGTAATGGTACCTGTTGTGTAGTGGCACCTGTTATGTAATGGTGCCTGTTGTGTAGTGGTACCTGTTATGTAATGGTACCTGTTGTGTACTGGTACCTGTTATGTAATGGTACCGGTTGGATAATGTTACTTGTTATGTAATGGTACCTGTTATGTAATGGTACCTGTTATATAATGTTACTTGTTATGTATCGGTACCTGTTGTGTAGTGGTACCTGTTATGTAATGGTACCTGTTGTGTACTGGTACATGTTATGTAATGGTACCTGCTGTGTACTGGTACCTGTTATGTAATGGTACCGGTTGTATAATGTTACTTGTCATGTAATGGTACCTGTTATATAATGGTACCTGTTGTGTAATGTTACTTGTTATGTAATGGTACCTGTTGTGTAGTGGTACTTGTTATGTAATGGGACCTGTTGTGTACTGGTACCTGTTATGCAATGGTACCTGTTGTGTAGTGGTACCGGTTATGTAATGGTACCTGTGGTGTAATGTTACTTGTTATGTAATGGTACCTGTTGTATAGTGGTACCTGTTATGTAATGGTACCTGTTGTGTAGCTTTACCAGTTATGTAATGGTACCTGTTGTGTAGTGGTACCAGTTATGTAATGGTACCTGTCGTGTAATGTTACTTGTTATGTAATGGTACCTGTTATGTAGTGGTACCTATGTAATGGTACCTGTTGTGTACTGGTACCTGTTATGTAATGGTACCTGTTGTGTACTGGTACCTGTTATGTAATGGTACCTGTTGTATAATGTTACTTGTTATGTAATGGTACCTGTTATGTAATGGTAACTGTTGTGTAATGTTACTTGTTATGTAATGGTACCTGTTGTGTAGTGGTACCTGTTATGTAATGGTACCTGTTGTGTACTGGTACCTGTTATGTAATGGTACATGTTGTGTAGTGGTACTGGTTATGTAATTGTATCTGTTGTGTAATGTTACTTGTTATGTAATGGTACCTGTTGTGTAGTGGTACCTGTTATGTAATGGTACCTGTTGTGTTGTGGTACCTGTTATGTAATGGTACCTGTTGTGTAATGTTACTTGTTATGTAATGGTACCTGTTATGTAGTGGTACCTATGTAATGGTACCTGTTATGTAGTGGTACCTATGTAATGGTACCTGTTGTGTACTGGTACCTGCTATGTAATGGTACCTGTTGTGTACTGGTACCTGTTATGTAATGGTACCTGGTATGTAATGGTAACTGTTGTGTAATGTTACTTGTTATGTAATGGTACCTGTTGTGCAGTAGTACCTGTTACGTAATGGTACCTGTTTTGTACTGGTACCTGTTATGTAATGGTACATGTTGTGTAGTGGTACTGGTTATGTAATGGTACCTGTTGTGTAATGTTACTTGTTATGTAATGGTACCTGTTGTGTAGTGGTACCTGTTATGTAATGGTACCTGTTGTGTAGTGGTACCTGTTATGTAATGGTACATGTTGTGTAATGTTACTTGTTATGTAATGGTACCTGTTATGTAATGGTACCTGTTGTGTAATGTTACTTGTTATGTAATGGTACCGGTTGTATAATGTTACTTGTTATGTAATGGTACCTGTTATGTAATGGCAGCTGTTGTGTAATGTTACTTGTTATGTAATGGTACCTGTTGTGTAGTGGTACCGGTTATGTAATGGTACCTGTTGTGTAATGTTACTTGTTATGTAATGGTACCTGTTGTGTAGTGGTACCTGTTATGTAATTGTACCTGTTGTGTAATGTTACTTGTTATGTAATGGTACCTGTTGTGTAGTGGTACCTGTTATGCAATGGTACCTGTTGTGTAGTGGTACCTGTTGTGTAGTGGTACCTGTTATGTAATGGTACCTGTTGTGTACTGGTACCTGTTATGTAATGGTACCTGTTGTGTAGTGGTACCTGTTATGTAATGGTACCTGTTGTGTAATGTTACTTGTTATGTAATGGTACCTGTTGTGTAGTGGTACCTGTTATGTAATGGTACCTGTTGTGTACTGGTACCTGTTATGTAATGGTACCAGTTGTATAATGTTACTTGTTATGTAATGGTACCTGTTATGTAATGGTACCTGTTGTGTAATGTTACTTGTTATGTAATGGTACCTGTTATGTAGTGGTACCTGTTATGTAATGGTACCTGTTGTGTACTGGTACCTGTTATGTAATGGTACCTGTTGTGTAGTGGTACCTGTTACGTAATGGTGCCTGTTGTGTAATGTTACTTGTTATGTAATGGTACCTGTTGTGTAATGTTACTTGTTATGTAATGGTACTGGTTGTATAATGGTGCTTGTTATGTAATGGTACCTGTTGTGTAATGTTACTTGTTATGTAATGGTACTGGTTGTATAATGGTACTTGTTATGTAATGGTACCTGTTGTGTAGTGGTACCTGTTATGTAATGGTACCTGTTGTGTAATGTTACTTGTTATGTAATGGTACTGGTTGTATAATGGTACTTGTTATGTAATGGTACCTGTTGTGTAATGTTACTTGTTATGTAATGGTACTGGTTGTATAATGGTACTTGTTATGTAATGGTACCTGTTGTGTAATGTTACTTGTTATGTAATGGTACTGGTTGTATAATGGTACTTGTTATGTAATGGTACCTGTTGTGTAGTGTTACTTGTTATGTAATGGTACTGGTTGTATAATGGTACTTGTTATGTAATGGTACCTGTTGTGTAATGGTACTGGTTGTATAATGGTACTTGTTATGTAATGGTAGCTGTTGCACTGATTATTCTTTTCAACATTTCAACAAGGTGGCTTCAGTGATATGAGGAGTGAAATTAGAATTTAAAGTGCTTTTCTATAATCATATTCATTTTTTCCATCTCAGGCTGAACCTGAAAATAGTCCAGGTAGATCTTTATTTTTCTCTGGTTAAAAAATGTGCATACATAAATATATATTTATATATATATATCTTTCGGCTTATATATATATCTATATATATATATACATATAGTGAGAGAGAGAGAGAGAGAAAGACAGATATCTAATAAATACACGTATGTCAGCTTTGTTTTGCAGATAATTCTCAGTTGGCAATCATTTGTATTTTTGAATATTCCTATTGGATAATTCTTCATGCACATCAATCAAATTGCTATCCCACTTATTCTTGAATTTGGTCTCTGGCTTATTTTTCTTTTTATTTATTTATTTTTTTAATTTTTATGAGGTACATAAATGTTTCTTTCATGCACTCTTTCTTCATCTTCTGTTTCAATGTACATACTAAGTTTTTTCAATGTGTTTTGATATAGGTACATAGGTTAATAGAAGGCTACAAGCCTAGCCCTATTTGTCCCAGGTTGCCCCAATTGTCAGTGGCTAGATGAGAAAAATTCACAGCAGTAAGGGTCTATGGTAGTCAGTACTGACTACCATAGACCCTTACTGCTGTGAGGGTCTATGGTAGTCAGTACTGACTTCCTCTGTCCAGGAGGTACAATAGTGCATCCCCAGGAGTGAATTTGTGGTCACCCATCCATTGATCTTAATTGCATTTGAAGAGGATCAGGGGGATGGTCTGTCGCACATGAATTGGAAGCTTGTTCCAGAGAAGTGGCAGTCTCTGGGAGATGTATCTGTCTCTCCAGCATGACCTGTTCATGTCAAAAGCTAGGTTAAGATCCCTGGAGTGAGTGACTCTCATACAGTTTGATTTACGAATGTGTAGCACTTTCATCAGGGCCAGGTCACCCCTTAGCAAGCTATAGGAGTCAGAATACAGCGACGGCTTTTGGTCTTTTTCCATAAGACTTGTTTTGTGTGCCCCATAATTTATTGATGAGAAACCTCTGTGGGTTCTCCACTTGTTACAGGTTTCTGGTGGGGTACATGCAAAAGGGAGCATTGTACTCAATAACTGGTCTGACAGGGTCAAGTATAATGGAATGAATAACATCCTTAGATATAGATGCAATGCCTTTACTTATAAGATGCTCCACATAGAAGGATTTCTTTATGACTGTGTATACATGGTGACCAATGTTCAGATTGGTATCGTCCTGAGTACCCAGATCATGTACTACTGGGTCTACACTTAGGGGGATGCTGTCTATAATGTAACTAGCAGAGATGCCATATATTTGCAGCCATGTAGCCTGCAACATTTTTTTGCTCTTTTTTCATAAATCTCTATTTTGTCAGTATATTTGTCAGGTGGCTCTCGAGAACTATACGCAGTATGGCCTCACTAACTGCCTGTATAATGAAACAATTGCTTCTTTTCTACAGGTAAATCCTCTGCCTTTGCATCCCAGACTTCCCAAGCTTTCTTTATCACTTAGTCACTTTGACTGTTTCTTTTATTAAGCTAATATGGTAAAATGTTGTTCACTTCCCTTAAGTTGTAACTCAGGTGCATTAACTTGCATTTCTATACACTGAATCTAAGTTGCCTTACAACTGACCATTCTTCTAAAATTTTCACATCTTTTCTCATGTTGTCCATCTCACAATTTTGCCTTCTGTATAGACTGTTTCAGATCTTTCTGTTATCAGCAAAAATGTGCTTTCTCCTTTGCAATGTCACACATTATTAAAGTGAAGTAGTCCTAGAACCAAAAGTTATGATATACCATTTGTAATTTCCATTTCTGTTCTTTTTCTGATAAGTATCCCGTCTGTGTTTTGTTGATCTGTCAATGTTTTAGTACTGGGAACTTTCCTTTAATACACCCCATGGCTAGTTAACTTGCATATTAATCTTTTTTGATGAACTTTGGTAGTTTCCTTTGTGAAACATGGGTATGGTATATTCTTCAGTTGTGTGACACAACCACGATGTTGGGCATCCAAGCTGCATTGGTTCTTGTACTCCAATGTCCTTTAAGAATTCCAGAGTTATTTCCTTCACATATGATTCAGTCACACACATAAATGGTTAGAAATGTATATAGTTAGATCCTGGCATGGTTTAGTGGTTACTTGTCATCTTATCACAGCACAGCAAATGCAGGTCATTGTGTGGAGTATTAAGGTTAATGCTAACACATTTAGATGATGGGAAATAAAAATGGATTTTAGATCTTTTAGATCCCATCTCTCTCTTTTTTTCTTTTACTGTATACGTATTTTTGTTTATTTTTTTTTGTAAAAAAAGTAAACTCACTGGTCAGACAGGCCATTTTAGGAGTGACCAAATCACATAGGAAGGTCAAGTGTTATGCTCAAAATTACTTGATATATGCATCTGGAAGATGTATAAATTCGTATTAGTATTTCAGAGTTTTTTGCAGATCAGTGCAATTATTTTGGCTAAATAACATTCCTTTCCATTTATATTTACATTTAATAAAACAATTACTGCCATTTATGCCAACAGCTATTTCATACTAGGCTCTCTTTACAATTTGTAGTAAATTATTATTTATTTCACAACATTAACACAGCACTATTGGCTCTACATTGAACTGACTTATAATATGGAAGTAAAACATAGTTGCACACAGTTGCCCTATATTTGGAAATTCTGTAAAATGTAGAGTTAGGTGGTGATGGGAGAACAAATCATATCAAGCCTTATTATATGCAATCAAAAACTGTGGTATAAGCCCTGAGAGATTTTACATGTCAGAATAAATGATCTGGCTGACAATGTATTTAAGGTGGCACAGTGGGGAGCAATATGAATACGGGGGTATATATACACTTTACCATGGTCAGATGCATTAAATCCCATATAGCTCAGACCAAAAAGCTGAACAGGCAACTTATTGGCAACAGATCCAAATTAGCCCCAGGTTCTGTGACTATACATTTAGTTGCCTTACTTAGTGAGAAAATGGACAGAGACCTTTGAAGGGGTTTGGGGGCACATTCCCCCACATAAAATATAATGTTGCCTGCTTACTCATCTGTTTGTGAACGAATGTCCTCTGATATAATGTGTCTTGATAAAGCCAACATTTGTGGGAAGAACTTTGTAGGGATGCAGACTCCACAATTGTCCTACTAGGGCGGGGACATGTAAAAGTGATACAATGAAGTACAGAACTACAACATTCAAGGGATTGTGGTCTGCTACTGCAGAAAGGGGTATGGAAATGCAGATAGCTAGGGAATTTCAGGGAGGATCAGAACCTGTATGTCAGGTGTTACCTTTACCTAAGATTGGATGTAAAAAGAGACTCTCAGAAATGGATTAGAGAAATATAATAAAACATATATCTGTTTTGGCCAACCTGGTGGAACAGAGGGAAAGCCCTTGACCCTGAAGCTGAGGGCTTGGCATCATTTGCGCCCAGGTTCTGAAGTTTGTACAAGGACTGGGCATGGCCAGAGTGGCCAAGGCTCAGCTGTCCTATCTCAGGAAGTAAGTTGGGTATCCATTTTTGTCCAGCCTGAAAGCCTCAAACTACAGGCCAGGAGCTTTCAAAAAGCAGGCAGTTTTAGTGGTAGGTATTAACAGATACCTGGAGTAAGGCACACATGTAAGAATATATATACTTCCCACGATGACATTATTGCGCATTATGCACTGGGGGATTGGGAACAGAAATAGAAAATAATCCTCTGCTATGGTGTGATGGCCTCTAAGGCCCCACTGCACAACCTTTGTGTCTACAGAGAGATAATGTAATATGGTAATCAGGGGAAGGAACAACCCATCATACCAGGGCTTGAGACTAATAAATAAATAAATTAATTAAAAGAACAATCCCAGAGAACAATGAAATGGATGTAGGAACAACATCACTACTGAGAGTGTAGAGGAAGAGTGTACATGTGGTCAGAGAGGAGAAAAACAGAACGTAGTGCAATAAATGAGAAAAGGGTGGAATTGGACAGTGCAGAGAATATATATTTAGTGACATATGTCTAGGTAAAATAATGGGTCTGTTGCACAGTGTAGTGTTATAAGGCAGCATTTATATATGGTTGAGCAACAGAAGCACATTGTGATATCTGGATTCAGGATACAAGGCAGGAGGAGTTAGTACCACAGGAGGGTGACAACATATACTTAGGATGAGACAAAGTCACTGAGGAAGAGTCAGAAATAATGAGAGAAGAAGAAACAAAGACTGACATGTTGGCCTTAAGGCTGGAAAGGGGGAAATGGAATCCATGGTGAGAACTGACTAGTAGATGCAGGATAGAATGACAGCAAGTGTGATAAGCAAACAGGAAGTGATTGATACTTGTGAGGACCTTAATATTCTAGCGGTGAGCTATCAAGTGCCCATCTCTGTAGTAAGATGTCCACCTCAAACGTGTTAAGTGGCATGGCGAACAGAAGATGAGGGATTCTTGTGGGGGACCTTGATTTTGTAGCAGTGGATTAGCAGTGCCCTCTATATAAATGGGAGAGGGAACTAGAAGTAGATCTGATGGTAGCTGGATTTAAGTTGAGAGTGATAACTGCAGTCAAATAAGGAATATCTGTAACCTAGTCCTAGCCAATCAGTGGTTAACATAACGAGTCTCTGACTGGTAATGGTTATGCCATGTTGTAATTTAATATCCATGGAGTAATTCTGGAAAACACCACATTGTCTGTCATTACATGAAGAGAGACTTCAATTTGTACGAAATCATAATGACAAACATATTGGCAGGTTGGTGGGCTGGCAGGGAATAAAAACAGCAAAATGACAGCAGGACTGCAAAAAATCAGGAGAGCTGCATGGAATGAAACCCTGCACTGAGAGTGGTATGCAGAAAGGAATTAAACACTTTGCCAAGAGAAGAGGATGGAAATGCGGGAACAGAAATAAGTATACTGGTTACTGTGGTAACGAAGGTGATCAATGAAAATAGGATGCACGTAAAATCATGATAGGTGAGGAAGGAAATGAGAAAATGGCTTCGGGTGCCCAGAAAAAAGACAATAAAGCTCTTCTGTCAGACTTATGTGGTTCTAAAGATGTCCTTGGGTGAGGACTCAGCAAAATAAATTCCTCAGCTACACTGAAGAATAATGGAGAGATTGACAGGAAATTATTATTACTAGGAAATAAGACTTCTGAAAATACTAAAGATGTGGCAGAAATTATGAATACATTGTCCACATCCATTTACATAGCAATGACATGACAGAGTGCCGATATTAAAAATAATGCAGAGGTGGAAGGGTACAGATGTATAAATGGAAAACTGACTAGGGAGAACATGATGTAGGGCATCAGGAGTCTTTGAGGAGATAGGGTGCTAACCATGCATGACCTGCATCTTAGGATGCTCAAAGTTGTTGGAAGTCATGTTTGGTGATGAGACTGAAAGTCCTGTATAGCCTGTCATTAGTACCTGTGGCAATGTTGCAAATCTGGAAAGAAGGAATAGGTTTACTGGAGCACAAAGATAAAGCTAAGGGAAAACAAGGTAATTATGGGCTTCTTAATAAGACTTCAATGTGAAGTTGGTTATGAGATGAAAACGCTAATGTGCTGGTCTGTAGAGTTCCTGAAAGCTAATTCTCTTGCCACTAAGAGAATGGCTTCATGCAGCAGAAGCCCTGCCAGACCAACTTTATTCAGTTCTTTAACTAGGCCACCAATGAGGCAGATAAAGAAACCCCACTGAGGCATTACGCTAAGTTTCTGAAATTCTAACCCCAGGACTTGAGCTCCAGTTTGAAAATGTTTCCCCAACTTTTCCACCCTTTTCTTGCTGTAGTTTTAAAAGGCTGTTTCTCTGGCTTCTCTCCCTTCTAATAATCTGACTTTTAATGTCCCCCCCCCTTTCATTTCTATTGTCTGTTGTAACCTATTTAAGTACTTTCCCACCCATTGTTTTGCATATATTGATAATACTAAGTGCCTACTCAGCAAACCAGTATAGCAATTGAGTAATCCTGCCTTACTACAAATTGTCTCCTGCTCATTTTCTTCGATCTTCCACCTGATAAGCACTCTGACCATACTCCAAGGAGATCCTGAGTTACTTCTACTCCACCCTTGACAGATACGAGATGTATTTTATTGTTTTGCACTTCAGGTAACTGTTTACAGTGCTACTGCTTTATTTTTGCTTTATTTGTTGATTTTGCCTTTAACTCATTCTAAAGGTCCCTAATATTTGAAATTCCCTTGTCAAGGTAGTTTACGTTTTGTTGTAACATTAAAGTTGCAGGCAACCTTTCTTGGGGTTATTACATCAACAGGCTAGTAGTGCCCTGTACATACACAAATGCCCAGAAAGTTAATTTCTCTATAAAGCCCCCCTTAGAACTGAAACCTGTATGATAGTGTTGCTAAAACAAAGCCACTATAAGAAGATAGGCTTAAAGCAGCTAGTTTGCACATTAAACAGCACAACTATCAAATCTTATCACAATTTAACATCGTGTAGTGCCAAACCCCAGAAACCACTCAAGGAGAACTCTGTATAACCAATCCATGATCAACAGTAGCCCAACCAAATGCAGGCCCAGACAACATGGATAAGCAATTTCCAAATGTTTCCATAACTAGCTTGGTAGATACTGGTATCCTGAGATAATGTAGCAATTGTCTCATGTTAACAGACAACCTTCTAATCCTTAAAAAAGCAAACCCAGTATGTGAGAGATGCACATGCACAATTTAACTGGAGATAAAAATCTCACATACAAAGAAGGTTGTCAAGAGTACACACACTACATCCACCACATATAGACTAACCTATGCTGAGGCACTAAAAAGCAACCTTCCCAAACCTCAAAGACCTCCTAAGCCTATAAACAGTAACACCTATCCTCAGCAATCTCTAAAACACTCACCAAAATCAACGCCAAACACCACACGTACCCCTACACCCAGTGGAACCAAAGAGCAAAACCCATAAGGTAAGCCAGCACATTACTCAGGACTCTTGTCATAGGGACTCCATTGTATGACACACAGATGCCCCACTCACCAGACTTAACAAGGAGAATGTAATGGTTATTTGATAATTTAGACCCAGGGTCCATCAAGTTACACACACACACACACACACACACACACACACACACACACACACACACACACACACGTGCATGCACACACACACACACACACACACACACACACACACACACACACACACACGCGTGCATGCACACACACACACACACACACACACACACACACACACACACACACACACACACACACACACACACACACACACACACACACACACACACAGACACGCACGTGCACACACACACACACACACACACACACACACACACACACACACACACACACACACACACACACACACACACACACACACACACTCAAGTCACTACACCACAACTACCAGTATGATTCAATCATAGTTCATGTGGAAGTTAATGACCTGAGACATAGTTAACTGGAACATATGAAAATATATTGTTGATCTCTCTGAATATGTATCTCAGGCAGATTTGAACCTTGCATTGAGCTGCATTCTACCTTCACCAAGGATAATGCCACAGTATGAGCAAGAGATAACTGACTTCAATAATTAACTTAGTTTTCTAATGTCTTACCGGGGGAATTCAATACTTGTCAGCATGGGAGGACATGGTTAACAGACCACATTGCTTTGCACCTATTTCCCCAAGGCTTCCGAATATTGGCTAAAACAGTATCTACCCTCTTAAAGCATTTTTTCAGTAATGCCAAAGTGTAAAACTGACTGACATAGCAAATAAAACACAAAGAAACTTAAAGGTGTTACTGCTCAATGTTAGGAACCTAAACAAGAAACTCCACACTGATAGGATTATAGGATCATATGAAGTTACTAGGCTAATGGCCCTAGGCCCCTTACAAGACTAGCCAAGTTTACCCTTATTTCCATGATCAGCACCTATTGCCCCTGTCCAAGAGGGACACAGTTGGAACCCCTGGGGTGAATTTATGGTTACCTATCCAATCGTCCAGATTGAGTTTGAAGAAGGCCAATGAGGTGCTCTGTTTGACATGAAGTGGGAATCTGTTCCAAAGGTGTAGTATCCTCGACGAGACAAATCTGTCCCTAAAGCAGGTTCTATTAATGTCACATACCAGGTTAAGCTCTTTAGAGCGAGTAACCCTTGCACCATTTGACTTACAGAGAAGCATTTCCAATAAAGCAGGGTCAGAGATTGCCCTGTATGCAAGGTAGAGATTGCCTTTGAATAGTTTGTATGAATCAAAATAAAGTGCCATTGATTTCAGATGATTCACATAGGACAGATGCTGAAGACCTTGAATTTTCCTTGTGAGGAACCTTTGTTGTCTCTTCAATTGCTGCAGGTGCTTGGAAAGGTACATACCAAAAGGGGCATTGTACTCAATTATTGGCCTGATGAGGGAAGAGTACAAGGAGGTTATAACTTCCTTTTTTCTGGAGGGAATGCTCTTACTTATGAGATGAGCAATATAGAATGTCCTTCTTACTACTGTGGAGACATGGTGGTCAAAGGTGAGGTTGCTGTCAACTTGTGTGCCCATGTCTTTCACAACTGAGTGCATACTTAAGGTGTTGCTATTAATGTGGTAGTTAGCAGGAACATTGCCCTTCCCAAAATGGATGATAATACATTTTTTGCATTGAGTTTAAGGACATGACTTTGGCACCAATCATTTGTTTGCGTAAGACCCTCTTCCAGGATGTTGACATCATATGGAGAATCTATGACTGCTCCCACCTTGCAGTCATAATTAAACTTTATCAGCCACAGACCTTTAGTTTTTGCTTGCACTTCTGAGAAATAGATTCCAAACAGTGGAGGGCCCAGGACTGATCCCTGTGAAACACCACTGGTTACAGGTCTGCTGTTGGAGGTGTAGTCCCCTATTTTGACTGCATGAGTTCTATCAGTGAGCCAGTTAGCGACCCATCTAATGATATAAGGGTTGATTCCTAGCTGGGTGAGTTTGTCAATGATGCCTGAGTGGGGGATGGTGTCAAATGCCTTGGCTAATTCTAGGTATGCTGTATGCACAGATTTCCCCTCATCTAGGGCCTTGGTGACAGTCTACAAGAAATCCACCAGGTTTAATAGGCATGATATCCTTTTGACAAATCCAAATGGAGTGGGGTCAAGTATTTGCAGATTAACTATATCTTTGTTGATAAGGTCAATGATGACTCACTCCATGGCCTTGCAGATAAGGCTAGTCAGGCTAATAGGTCTGTAGTTCCCAGTGTTAGTGGAAGCACCACCTTTGTGCAAGGGAATAATGGTCGCCATTTTCCATTCAGCTGGGATAAAACCAATGCTTAGACTATGACTGAAAAGAGTACCCAGTGGTGTTACTAATTCTTGTTGGAGCCTGTGAAGATAGGTAAAGGCTGCCAGCCTAGCCAGATAGAATTTTGTAGATAATTCTGTCATTTGTAAATATTAATATAAGCCACAGGCTTGTTCCCTTAAATGGGAACAAATTGTGTTAAATGTGGAAGTGAAAAAATGTAACAGCAGTGCACTCTACTGTAACAAAGCTGACAAGTCAATTCTTTGATGTCAAAACTCAGAGCCGATATGTCTGGATGAAGGAATTCTGCCTATTGTTTTGAGGCCAGATTTAATGGCTAGAATTTGCATGTATAATTTCTTTTGTTGCTCTAGTTCCTGACCAGCTGCAAGATCAAAGGGGCTATTAACCCCTGAGAGTCTGTTAGCCTAGGAACCAGAAAGAAATGATGTAATCTGAAATGAATCAGTGGTACTGTGTTATCGGTTTAAGGACAGAAATAATGAGAGCATTAGAGCATTTGTCTTGAGAACATCCAACTCACCACTCTGCCTGTGTCTATATGTAAGTAGGATTTTAAAATTGTGTTTTCTCTTAGATATAGCTAGGAAATAGGAAGATTAGACTAGATTGTTTTTCTGTGATATCAGACTTTTCTACTGTATTATTTAAAGTATTTATCTGTGATCTCTGAACTCTTCACTAGCACTGTGTAGTAAGAAGTATTGTCATGTGTTTTTATTATTTATTATTAAATATTTTAAGACCTTTCAACTGTGGCTGTTTTGTATAGAGTTAATTTAAGCTCTAAGAGTACACTGCATGTATATAGTGATACTGTGCCAAGTCACTCCAAATAAGTCTTGACTGTTCAGTCCCACTTACCATTTGAATAATGGTATTGCACAGTATAATTGGACACCCTTTCATAAGGGCCTTTGAGTAGCTGATAAATATTATCTGGGTGGTGGCAGTGTTTTCTACAATATAGTTTGGGTAAAAAGGGCACAGCTGGAGAACCTGTGCCAGCCTTCCCCAGGAGTGTCTTTGTGGTTGTATAAACTCTTATCTCAAAATGTGCATGTGTCAGCTACTTGGGCAGGGACATGAAGCACTGGTTGGACAGAGAGGGTGCTGGAGGTTTTAGCTTGCCCACTAGGCTGAGACCTGGACCCTATAGCTGTGCCAGTGGGGAGTCTTATTGGGGACCTGGAGAGAAAGGGAGAGACCAGCCCCAGACTGACTGTGATCTCTGTGTGTGCTCTTAAGGGAAATTATACTTTACTGTGTGTGTATTTATTATCCTTTTTCTATATGGACGCCCCTCACTGGTGTTAGTGTTAGTGGTGAGGACTGAGGCTCCTTGATTGCTGGGCCAGTGTACGGGCATCACATATTAATTGTTTGGCAGTGGTGGGATATCCACACTACATGTTAATTGGTTGGCAAATACTAACTGGCTTTTAGTGGTGTGGGTAGTGTGAATTCCTGTAGCTTGTATACAGTGATCACTGAAGGTGTTTTTGTACTCTAAATCAGCCACGCAGTGAATATTCGGAGTTCAGATCACAATTGTTTTATTTCTTTTCTTAGCTTAGTCAGGGAGAGCAGGCAACATGTCAACAGAGGAGTATGGAAAGCTGACAAGGAGCCAGCTGGCTGAGATGTGCCAAGCTAGGGGACTGGTGCATAGAAACCTGACTAAGGCAGACATGATTGCAGCTTTGGTCACAACTGCATCAGAAAACAGCAACCAGGACGATGATCAGACTGGCGGTGGACATGTACCACACTCAGATAATGGACAGCTCAACCTTTCTGCAGAGGACTTAAAAATCCATCTTGAGTTGGCGGCCAGTCATTTGGAAATAGAATCAGCTGAGAGACTGAGGCATCTGGAGAGTGAGGACAATGAGTAACTGCAATGGTTGCAGGCTGAGCAGAATGAGAAACTGCTATGCCTGGAAGCTGAGGAGAAAGAAAGGCAGAGACAGCATGAAAAGGAGATGCTGTCTCTTCACCAGAGTCATGGAGGTAATGGGGAAGGGAGTAACTGGACCCCAGAAGCACAAAAGGTCAGTAAATTTCTTCTGCAGTTTAAAGAGGGGGATAATTTTGATAGTTTCATTCATATGTTTGAGAGGGTATTTAAACAGTATAATGTTGACCAAAGGCTCTGGGTATGGTTTCTGAACCCCTTACTCCATGATAAAGCTGTAACTGTGTTGTCTAAAATGTCTGACGTTGACTGTTTTAATTATACTATGGCTAAGAACTGTCTGTTAGAATTGTTTAAGCTAACACCTGAAAAGTATAGGAAACAGTTTCGTGAGCATAGACGCAAGGCAGATGAAAGTTTGTGTGAATATGTTGCTAAACAGAGCACTTATTTTCATAGGTGGTTGAGTGGATGTCAGGTCACCACTTGTGAAGGGCTAGCAGACCTTTTGATGAGGGAGCAAGCCCTTAGCACTTTGCCTGAGGACATGATGATCTGGTTAGCTGGTTCAGATGAGTTGTGGAAGAAGGGAGACCTATACCTAGCAAGCAGGGCATCCCTGGACAGGAAAGGGGTATACTGTTCATGGGTCTAAATGAACCCATGGTGGGCAGCACAGACTGCCCCAACAGAATTTGCTAGTAGCAGGAGAAGTCACTAGTCCATGTACAGTTCCAGGACCAAGGGTTAAATGTTTTGAATGTGACCAGTGGGGCCATGTGGCATACAGATGTCATTGGAGACAAGGTGGGAACAACAGGTGAGAGAGCCTGTAAGTGAGAAAGAGAAAATGCCAATACTATGTTGTCTTTAGACAACAAGGGTACCAAACTACCATCCTGCAGATGTCCTGATTTGGAAAGATTATGGATGAGGCAGTACCATGTGTTTATGCAGTTACACGCAGTCAGGCTAGGAGACAAGCATGTGGGTCTGGTAGCCTGGGGGAGACTCAGACAGACTGCATACATGCAGTCAGGACTGGTGAGGTGGTTACGTCAGGGAGGGAGCTACTCTGTAGCAGTGACTTTGAAGGTGAACCACAGCTGCTTGTGGGTACTGATGTTCCCTTGGACAGAGGGACTGCAAAAGTAGAGGTGAATAGTAGTACCCAGGCTGACAGTGAGGCATCACTGTCAGAGGATGCCAGACTTCCTGTGGAATGGGAGCTGGGAAGGGTTACAAAGAGAGAGTTAAGACAGGCTCAGGTCACAGACCCCACATTTCAAGGCCTGAGGCAGGTAGCCAGTGAGGCACCTGATTCTCAAGGGAAGGGGGGATTTGTATACTGGGACAAAGGGTTACTGTATAGAGAGTGGACCCCTAAGGAAGGGCTAGAAGGTGAGAGGGTACAGCAGTTGGTAGTGCCTAGAGTCTACTGTCTGGTGCTTCAAGCCATAGTCCATGATATTCCATTTGCAGGTCATATGGTCATAAAATGTAATAAGAGATGTATTATTCAGAACTTCTATTGGCCTGGAATTTCCAGAGATGTAACAGGGTACTGCAGGATCTGTGAGCAGTGCCAAAATGTAGGCAAGGCAGGAGACAAGGTGAGAGCTCCTTTGATGCCTTTGCCTGTGATTTAGGAGCCATTTCAGAGGGTAGCTATGGATATTGTGGGGCCTCTGATTACCCTAAGTTCCACAGTGAAAAATTATATCCTAGTGGTAGTGGATTATGCTACACAATACCCTGAGGCAGAGGCTGTGTCCTCCATTGAGGCAGAAAATGTGACAAATGCTCTGTTAGAGATTTTCAGCAGGGTAGGTTTCCCAAAAGAAATACTGACTGACAGATGTGCCGATTTCATGTCAGACCTGCTGTCTTGTCTGTGGACGTCCTGTGGGTTGAAGCACATGAAGACCACCCCCTACCATCCCCAGACTAATGGTCTTGTTGAGAGGTTAAACTCTACAATCAAGTCCATGTTATGGGCATTTGCAGACAAGTTTAAGAGGAAGTTGGACTAATATTTTCCCTATCGGTTGTTTGCTTACAGAGAGGTTTCCAGGAATCCATAGGTTTTTCACCCTTTGAGTTGTTGTATGGGCATAAGGTGAGGGGCCCTCTAGATTTAATTCATGATGAGTGGGAAGGTGAGTGTGAACTTCGTAAGGTGTCTGTTGTAGCATATGTCCTAAACCTCAGGACAAAGCATTGGGAACTCATGGGCTTGGCCCAGGAGAACCTGGCAGAAGCCCAATAACAAAAAAAAGTGTGGTATGACAGGAATGCTCAAGCTAGAGAGTATGCTGTGGGGCAGCAGGTAATGGTTCTCATTCCTGTCAGACACAACAAGCTGCAAGCAGCTTGGGAGGGACCCTACAAGTTGGTAAGAAAGGTAAGTGATGTTAACTACATGGTGGAACTGCTAGGCAGAAGGCAGGGACACAAATTATACCATGTTAACATGATGAAACCTTACCATGATAGGGAGGTTCTTGTGCTGAGCATTTGCAATGAATTGCAGGAGGAGTCTGAGGGAGATCTGGTTACTAATCTCCTCAGTGAGGCTCGGACTGACACCTCGGTGGAAGGGTAGCAGTGTTCCAGCAGCTATCTTCTTCCCAGGTTTGGGAAACCCGAGCAGTGTTACAGGAGTTTGGGGACATGTTTGCTGGGAAACCAGGGTGCACCCACCTGGTGCAGCATGAGGTGGATACAGGACCCCAAAGGTCTATTAGGCAGGCCCCTTATAGGGTGCCTGAGGGAGTCAAACAGACTCTGAGGGAAGAGATACAGGAAATGTTGGAACTAGGGGTAATTCAAAAGTCCAACAGTCACTGGGCCTCCCCAGTGGTGCTGGTGCCAAAGAAGGATGGCAGCACCAGGTTCTGTGTGGACTACAGGAAATTAAATAGTCACACAGAGTCAGATGTTTACCCCATGCCTAGGACAGATGAGGCACTTGAGCAGCTGGGTGGGACTAGGTATCTTACAATCATTGATCTTACCAATGGTTATTGGCAGGTGCCCTTGACTCCCAGTGCTAGTGAGAGGTCAGCCTTTATGACTCCTTTTGGCTTGTATGAGTTCACAAAGATGCCCTTTGGGATGAAAATGCCTCAGCAGCTTTCCAGAGGCTGATAGATCATATCCTAGCAGGACAGGAGGGTTTACCCTTGCTTACCTAGATGATATTACCATCTACAGCTATTCTTGGCAAGAACACCTTCAGCATGTCAAGGAGGTGCTGGGCAGACTACAGAGGGCAGGGTTGACCATTAAGCCCAGCAAATGTCAGATGGGTATGGCAGAGGTCTCCTACCTGGGACATAGAGTGGGGAGTGGTAAGATCAGGCCAGAACCTGCCAAAATAGAAGCAATTCAGACATGGCCTGCACCTGTTACCAAAAACAGGTGAGGGCATTCTTAGGGACAGCAGGATACTACAGAAAGTTCATCCCCAGTTATAGTACCACAGCTGCTCCCCTAACAGACCTGACAAGGAAGAACAGGCCACATAAGTTAGTGTAGACCACAGCATGTGCACAGGTATTCCAGAAGCTTAAAGAAACTTTGGGAGGATCCCTTGTCTTAGCCAGTCCAGTTTACACTAAAAAAAATTGTTGTGCAGGTGGATGCTTCAAAGAATGGGGTGGGGGCTGTACTTAGCCAGATTTCTTCAGAGGGAGAAGAGCACCCAGTGGTTTATCTCAGTCATAAGCTCCAACCAAGGGAGGAATGATATGCAGCTGTAGAAAAGGAATGTCTAGCCATAGTGTGTGCACTGCAGAAACTTCAGCCTTATCTGTATGGAAGAAAATTCACTGTATTGACAGATCACAACCCCCTGATATGGTTACACAGAGCAAGCCAGCAAAATACAAAGTTGCTAAGATGGAGCCTAGGGTTGCAAGCATATATGACAGTGCAGGACAGCATGGGATTAGCAATGCCAATGCAGATAAGCTATCAAGACAGGGAATGGGGTAAGGTATACTCAGATAGACCTAACCCTCTCAAACAACATTTCTCAAGGGTCACTTGAAAAACTAGCTTGAGTTCTCCAGGGGGCAGATGTGTGAAGGTGTGTGAGATCTGGCCAGCCAGATAGAAATTTGTAGATAATTCTGTCATTTGTAAATATTAATATAAGCCACAGGCTTGTTCCCTTAAATGGGAAAAACAATTTGTTAAATGTGGAACTGCAAACATGTAACAACAGTGCACTCTGCTGTAACAAAGCTGACAAGTCAATTCTTTGATGTCAAAACTCTGAGCCGATATGTCTGGATGAAGGAATTCTGCCTATTTTTTTTTTAGGCCAGAGTTAATGGATAGAATTTGCATGTATAATTTCATTTATTGCGCTGGTTTCTGACCAGCTGTAAGATCAAAGGGGCTATTAACCTCTGAGGGTCTTTTAGCCTGGGAACCAGAAAGAAATGATGTAATCTGAAATGAATCAGTTGTACTGTGTTATCAATTTAAGGACAGAAAGAATGAGAGCATTAGAGCATTTGTCTTGAGAACATCCAACTCACCACTTTGCCTATGTCTATATGTAAGTAGAATTTTAGAACTGTGTTTTCTCTTAGATATAGCTAGGAATTAGGAATATTAGACTAGTTTGTTTTTCTGTGATGTCAGGCATTTCTGCTGTATTATTTTAAGCATTTCTCTGTGATTTCTGAACTCTTGCCTAGCACTGTGTAGTAAGATGTATCGTCTTGTGTTTTTATTATTTATTATTAAATATTTTAAAACCTTTAGACTGTGGCTGTTTTGTGTAGAGATAATTTAAGCTCTAAGAGTACATTACATGTATATAGTGATGCTGTACTAAGTCACTCCAAATAAGTCTTGACTGTTCAGTCGCACTTACCATTTGGATAATAATATTGCACAGTATAATTGGACACCCTTTCATAAGGGCCTTTGAGTAGCTGATAAATATTAGCTGGGTGGTGGCAGTCAGAGATTTCTACCATATAGTCTGGGTAAAAGGGGCACAGCTGGAGAACCTGTGCCAGCCTTCCCCAGGAGTGTCTCTGTGGTTGTATAAATTCTTATCTCAAAGTGTATGTGTGTCAGCTACTTGGGCAGGAACACTAAGCACTGGTTGGACAGAGAGGGTGCTGGAAGTTTTAGCTTACCCATTAGGCTGAGATCTTGACTCTGTAGCTGTGTCAGTGGGTAGTCTTATTGGGGACCTGGAGAGAAAGGGAGAAACCAGCCCCAGACTGACTGTGATCTCAGTGTGCTCTTAAGGGAACTTGTACTTTACTGTTTGTGTGTATTTATTATCCTTTCCCTACATGGATGCCCCTCACTGGTGTTAGTGGTGAGGATTGAGACTCCTTGATTGCTGGGCCAGTGCATGGACATCACAGACCTCATGTAGGATGCAGTCTGGGATGTTATCAGGTCCCATAGATATTGTATTACTGGCCTTACAGCGGGTGTTACCAACCTGCTCTTTAGAGAGGTGGACATGTGGCAGGGATGTCATGGAGTACATGTGGTAGGGACAGGGGAGTGAAGTTTCACAGAACCTGTCGACCAGCAGGTTAGCTATATCCACAGGCTCAGTATATGTGGTATCATTAACTACTAGTTCAGCACAAATCTGGGCTTCTCCTTTTAGGTTACAGATGTAACTAATAATGCCTTATGGTTGTCTTTAGTTGAGGAAGCTAATTTGGATTCAAAGTTTGCTTTGGAGGACTTCACAAGAAGTCTTATTTGCTTGTTTATGCTGAAGAAAGAGTATTTCCAGTTTAGGGCTCACTCCCTCTTACTCTTAGATAGCAATTACCTTGTCTTATTGTAAAGCCTGTTAATGGCAGTTGCCCACCAGGCAGGTTTGCTCTTCCTTGACCAGCATGTTTTGGTCCTATCAGGTATGGCCGAGTCAATACAGGTATACAGGTGTTTGTATAAAGCAATGGTGTAGAACTCCGCATAGTTACCAGTTCCATCTTAGTAGGGAGGTGCAGAGAAGCTATTTATACCATCTCATAAGACGTTATAATCTGCTTTGGAGAAATTTGTTAGTTTAGTTGCTGCTGGGGGGGGGGGTCAGGTGTGACAGTTACTTCAAATAAGACTGATTTGTGGTCAGATCTCACCATGAAAGACCTCACAGTTGGGATGGTACAGTGGTCCTCATATTGGTATGCACCAGATCCAGGATTTGGGCACCCCTTGTGGGGGAGTCAGCCAACTTGTCCAGGCCATTGGAGTTAATGAAGTTGAGGAACCTTTGGGCAAGTGAGTTTGAACACAAGTAATTTACCCAGTTAGTGGATGCTGCTTGACCAATCTGAAGGTGTATTTATCTTTAATGAAAATTGATGCACCATCTCCTTTAGCTTTCATGCCTTCAGTTTTGGTCTGAATGTGTGGAAGGAGGTGTAACCTGGTATGGCTGGGTTGCTCTCCACAGCCTTAAACCAGGTCTCAGTGACTGCACAAATGTCTGTGTCTTCCATGGTGATGACTACTTCCAGTGAGTACAGTTTAATGTTAAGACTCCTAGCATTTAGTAGCATAACCTTGGGGTTGTTTTTAGATGGACTTTTATATTGGGAATTTTGTTCTTGAGACACATCCAAAAAAGGCACTATGGGGGTGGCAAGAGCCTTAGCCAATAGCTGAAATCCCAGGGGTGAAAAATGCAGACCATCTCTGGCAAAGCATCGAGGTCTGTCGATCATGTCATCCCAGGCTGACAGATAGTGGAACCCCTTTGAATGACACCAGAAACTAAGTTAATTATTGAAGTCAATCATTTGCTGTTTGCATTGAGGCATCATCTTAGGTGAAGGTAAAATGCTACTTAAGGCTAGGAACATATCTGTCTGAGACAGATAGTCTGAGATCTCAGTCATGTCTGTCTTCATATAGTCCAGAAAAGTACATCTCAATTCATTCACACGAACATGGACTATGATGGAGTCATAACAATACCTGCTGTTGAGAGACTTGAGTGCATGTGTGATATGGAATATCCTGGCACCTGATAGACAGCTGACTATGACCTTTTCTTATCCAGCCTGGTAAGATGGACATTTGTGTGTCTCAGGATGGAATCACCTATGACTAATATGTTTGTTTTTTGTGGTTTGCCATAAGTGCTTGACTGTTGAGACACTGGTATGTGAGCTCTTACGTGTATTCTGTTCTGCATAGATAGAACTATGTGTAGCGTGCTTGTATTTGTGTTTGGGAAGTCTCTACTGTTTAGATATGTTTCTGGTGAGGACCTTGCATATGTAGATATGTGTGATATGGGTTTGGGTGGAGTAGGAGGTGAGGTGTGCATGCTGGCAACCTGCTCATTATCATATGTACTAAATGGTGTGTGAGAGAACATGGATTCATGGTTCTTAATATAGTTGCATCTCTCACATGTTGAATTTGTGTGGACTAGGAGTTGAAGGTTGTCGGTGAATATGAGTCAGTTGCTACACTGCCTCAGGATGTCCAAATCAACCAAGCTGGCTGAGGAGACAGTGGGAAATTGTCCATCCATAGTGTTAGGTAAATTTATATGGTCAAGAAAAGAGGTCACACTTAGGAATGACTAGTGGGTAAGAGATGTGTTGGTACACCTGAGGCTAGGATTAGTGTTCAACCTGATAGTAGAGCAAGGCCATGAAAAACCTCTGGAGGACCACAAGCAAAGTGCTAAGGGAAAATTTAACAAGCAAAACATTTGCATCTGAACCACCAATGGTGACCACCACTATGCTGCAGTAAATGATTGAGCACTACACGTACACAAGTGCAAACACAGGCCTTAAACAAAAAAAGAGATAACCCTTTTAACTCAAACTAGCCAATAAAGAAGATCTTTCTGAGCATGACTCCAATCACCTACGATTTGATGGGACCCAGACAGCACTCTCCTCCCACAAGGGTGCAAAAGGGCCTTCACCTACAAGGATGGCTTGAATTTGATGCTCAAAAGTTACAAAACAGACCCAGAAACAGCAAACCTGAAACTTGTTTATGCTACAGTCGAACTAGTGGGTCTATATTAGTTCACGGAAATGTAATTTCAGTGAACACCTAATTATCGACCCCATTTCA
The DNA here is from genome assembly GCF_019279795.1 of Protopterus annectens. NCBI lineage: Eukaryota > Metazoa > Chordata > Ceratodontiformes > Protopteridae > Protopterus > Protopterus annectens. The sequence goes on along the minus strand of NC_056747.1, from coordinate 1,222,258,147 downwards.
GCGAAAATCATTTCAGTGAATCCCTGAATTTACCAAGATCAAGTAAAGACTTGAACTACAGCACAACGGACCAACATCTAAGCAAATTGAACCCACCCAATTTGGGGGCTTCATCCCCACACACCCCGATGTCGGGGGCTATGCCCCCCCCCACTCCCATAACTATATATATACCAACTCTGAGATCATACTACAGTGGAGAAAAGGGCAAAGTTGTGTAGTTGGCTAACTACTTCTTTGTCCTTGGCAAATTCAGCAAATTGCTGAAACAATTTTCTCTGAATTGGGGTAGATGATTAGATGTTCACTAAAATGACATTTTGGCAAACTAATATAGACCCACGCTTGTACAGTATACAATAAAATGTGGCAAAAAACAGTTCAGACAATTCAGGCAGACAGTAGAATGCAAATACAAATTAAATGTGCAATATAAGAGCAAAAGCAGCAATGTATAGTTAGAGGAAAGCAAAGGATGCTTCAGATCATTCAGTATCTCAGTGAAGAGCTGGTTTTAGTGCTCAAGTGATATGAAACAGTCTAGATTCAGCAAGTCTGAATCTAGCCTGTGCTATAAAATGCAGAAGTACTAGACATTCAAAGTGCATAAAATCACAGTCAACACAGCAAAAAACAGTTTAAATAAAGCAACAATTCACCAGCAATTCCTGTCTTAGAAGGGTGTAGGGCACTCTCTCCCCACCACAAGAGTCTAGACCATAAGCTTCCTAATGTAAAACAATTGGTTTTAGAGCCCAGTTACTTAAGCCAGAACTAAGACACTTCAGAAGACAGACACAATAGGCCTTCGACCAATAATTTCCAGCTTAGAATGGTGTAGGCTATCCTTTCCTGCCACAAAAGTTTAGATCACGAATCATCCCAGTGTAAAGTAACTGGTTTGGAACCTAAGAGCTTATACCAGAATAAAGACACTTAGAATGACAGGCACAGTAGGCATTCAGCAGCAATTCCTATCTCAGAAGTGTATTGGCCACACTGTCCTGCCACAAGAGTCTAGACCACAACTCTCCCAATGTAAACTAACTGGTTTGGAGTCCAAGTGCTTAAACCAGAAGTAAGGAACTTTCAGAATAACAGAAACAATGAGCCTTCAACAAGCAATTCCCATCTTAAAAGAGTGTATGCTTTTCTCTCCTGCAACAAGAGTTTAGACCACAAATCTTCCTACTATAAAATAACTGGTTTGGAACTCAAGTGCATAAACTGGAACAAAGACAGTTAGAACAACAGGTACAATAAGCCTTCACCCAGCAATTCCCAGCTCAGAAGGGCAGATGCCACCCTCTCCTCCCACAAGACTGAAGACTGCAAACCTTCTTAATGTAAAATAACTGACCTGAAGCTCAAGTCCTTAAACCAACACTGAGCGACTTAGAGTAACAATTTAAATTTAATCAGGCAACTAACAGGCAGTAATAAATGTAGTAGAATAAATGCAATTGAGCTCTTTTAGAACAAGCAACAAAATCAAAAATAAAGTAATAAAGTAGGAAGAGACACAAATAAAGTAAAAGCAGCTGGAAAGTGTTTTAAGTAGAAAGGGAGGAAACAGAAGATAATTCAAGGTTAAGAAAATAAGAGGGTGGGCCTTCCCATGTGATCTCACTGTACTCAGTAGAATGAACTGATATGATGGGACTGGGAGGAGTGTCCAATATCAAATTTATAATAGAGGCGGGCAACTCAAAAGCCACCAAGTTTTAAGAACACAAAAACACTTAGGAAGGTGGGTGAGAAAAATAAAAAATGGAGACAGAATCAGAACAGAAAAAGGACACCTGCAGTACAGTTTATAACCCTGAGATATGTTCACAAAACACAGCATTTGCAAAATACTGTTACCTATGAGCAGTGCAGTAACAAGCCAATGGGATTACTTTAACAAGTGAATGCAGTGATAAATTTAACCAATAAATAAATGCAACACAGGAATGTAAAATATCACTGAAACAGAGCAAGTGTGAAAAATACGCCTAAATCAGCTTAGTAATCCAGATGGTCTTAGAAGCACTCCAATTTTGCAGCTAGCCACAGGTAAACAGACAGGCACAAAAGAGCAGTATCTACCAAGTTAATTCATTTATACCAGCAAGATGAAATACTTTTCTAATGATAAACCCTCAGGTCAATCAGATAAAAGCACAAAGAGCTAATGATCAGTAGTTCCCTCCTAAATAAAAAATGGAGACAGAATCAGAACAGAAACCGGAATTATTCAGTAAAGTTAACAACCCTGAGATACAAGCTCTCCTCACTCTGCAGAATATAGACATATGTGTCATTACCGAGACATGGTTTAAATCCAAAGAAAGTACTCCAGCAGTGCAAGGCTTCAGTGCCTTCCACAGATTTAGGCCATGAATGGCACAGACAGGGACAAAAGGTGGGGGTGTCTCAGTTTATATTACCAACAAGCATAACTACATATTAGTTAAACAGGATGATGCCCTGGAATTTATCCACATGCAAATCACCATAGACAAAGTCACATACCATATTCTAGCAAGTATAGGTCACTCTCTATGTCCCTAGCTTGTACCTAGACCAGATGTAGACACTCACCATTAAACCAAATACCCTATTTATGGGAGACGTTAACCACCCCTCTATAGGCTGGGAAATATACACTGCCTCATACTTGCAGGTACAATGATTCCTGGACCTTAGTAACACAAATATCCTTGACCAGATAGTGGGGAACCTATCATAGGTTTAAACATAGTGGACTTGGTATTTACAAATATGGGAGAGTGCTGTACCCCCCCTCTCAAATTGTCATGTCCTGATTGGTAGGGTGGTACCAAAAAGCTTTCACCTTTGAAATAAATATCAACTCTGTAACCCCAGCAAACCCTGTAGCAGTTAGAAACTATTCCAAAGCAAACTATAACTTATTAAATGATAATTGCTCAAAATGCATTGCCCTTCCTAACCCCGAGTTCAAAACAACCTATGTGGAATTGTTCACTGAGATACTGCACAACCCCGTAGATGGCTGTATAGGGGTGCTCGACCTACTAAAAGTAAGCCCAAAAACAAACTCCAAGAACAAACCACACTCATGGAATCCTCACCTTAATAAAGTATACATTAAAAAGGAAATAAGTCATGGCTAAAATTAAGAAGATAACTCTCATGATAGAAGCTCTCTAATTAAACTAAACAGGAAATTAAGATGACTAATTAAGTCCAACAAGGCCAGTTATGAGGTCATGTCATAGGCTAAAGACAACCACAACACATTCTACAGCTAGGTCCGAAACCTCAAAGGCAGCACACAGTAGTGTGGTGAGCTGATGGTTACTGGTGCTACCTTCATTGAGTAGAGTGACATACCAAATTTCCTCGCTGACAAACCCAGCTCAAACTTCACCTGCCTCTCTCCCCCACCTCCCTCTATGAAATACCTACAAGCATAATAATGACATCTCAAACGTTCACCTTATTGCCATCCTACACCCTATTTCTAAGCTACTTGAAAAGTGTGTACACCAACTCTTACCCTACCTCATCAATAATCAGCTTCTTACCACTACACAACATGGCTTTAGACCAGGTGATAACACCTCCACTGTCCTCCTCTCCTTCCTAGAAACAATCAACAAAGCCTACGATTCTAGCCACTTCATATCCACTCTTTTCCTTGACCTCTCTATGGCATTTGGCACTATTTCCCACATCCTCCGTCTTACCAAACTCTTTTAACTTAACCTATCACCCGTCCTCTACCCAGTGGTTCTCATGCTGTCTCACAAACAGGCAACAAGCAGTTAAATGGAAAAAAGCTACCTCACCCTTCCTTAATACATCCACAGGCATCCCCCAAGGTTCCATTCTAGACCCCCTATTATTCAACATATTCATAAATGATTTCTTCCAAGCCATTCCAAACTTCAGTCTCATCCAATATGCCGATGATTCTACTATAATCTGTTCCTCCCCTTCCATTACAACTCATAATAATCTAACACAAGTCACCTTGTCTTCCACCGAACAGTGGATGCTAGAAAACCATCTAGCCCTTAATGCAACCAAAACAAAACTTATGTTATTCAATGCATCCAAAACCTCTTCCCTAGACAAACAATCCGTCATAATTACCAGCAAAAATAATACCCCCACTAGAACTAGTCTCTGACACAAAATTACTAGGAATTATCATCGACGATCAACTAAAAATTGACAAGCAGATGCTACAAGCAAATATAAAAAAAAACCATAAAAAATTAGGTATGGTTTACCACCACAGTTGGTTTATCTCTTCCACCACCAGGACTACATTAGCATCCCATCCCTTTTATATGGTGTGTCTATCCCAACCAGCCTACAATCTTTCCTCAAAACGAAACTCTCATCTTGTTCTAACAAAATATCCAAATTTGCAGCAGGTCATAGAGTGTCTTCCCACCACTGTAATTCCCTCCACAAACTAAGTTGGCTAGAATTACCAACCTTCCTCACATATACCCAGCTCATCCAACCATACAAACTCATTCATAACCCATCTCTCTTCCCCTCCCTAGCAAATACCTTTGAAATGCATAAGCCAGATAGACTCCTAAGATCCAATCCCCAAAACCTAATTAAATTGCATAAACCAACACATCCTGCTGGGAATCACTCAATGTCCTTCCCTCTTGCATGCCTTTGGAACTCAGTCCTTTTGCCCATCTGCACCACCAGCAATCTCTCCTTGTTTACAGCCTCACTGCACTCACACCTTACTTCACAATGGAAATGCTCTTGCTCTCATCCATCCTAATTCTGACCACACTTTCTTCCTAACTTTCCAAACTTATTTGTTGCCTGTCACTACCTCCTAAAGTTCTACATCCCTTGGGATGTATTCGACCAACAACTAAAAAAATTAACTCATTGTAATTGCCTAAAAAAAAAAGCAAAACGCATTACTATTTATTGAATTATCCTGATGTAATTTTGCTAATTAAAATCTCTTTTTTTATTTCTGTATTATATAACATTTATTTGAATTGTGTGATATGTATTTGTACTATCCAAAATATTTATTTAACATTTAATTGAAATGTATATTATGTATCTGTGCTTTTTCTGTACTATGTATTTGTATTTCTCTGGAGCTTTTCTTCCCAGGACTCCATTTAAAATGGGCTCCTTGTAGCCCAATGGACTATCCTGGAAAACAAACTGCAAATAAATAATAATAATAAATATAAGCTACCGAGCTATTAACAGGAAAGAGATCCTGGTAGCAATATCTAAGGCCAAAAATTCAGTGTGCCCCAACAATATCCCAGGATGCCTCCTAAATAGCTGGAAATATCATGACCACTTCAGTTGCTTATCATCTATATCCTCAAAAGAGGGCCTTGTACCATGCGAATGGAGGACTGCAACAGTTATCCATCTTCTCAGGGGGGACCACCAACTACCCCCCGAAACTAAAGATCTGTTAGTGTAATTAATCTAATATGCAAAGCAGTGGAACGACTTATCCTGGAAATGATCAACAAGGGCATAGGCAACCTTCAAACACTGGACCAACAGAGTTTGCCTTTGTCAAGGGGCGATTATACCTAATAAGCATGGAGGACTTCTTTGGCATGGATGGCTTCTTTGAGAAGGTCACCAAGGCAATGGACATGGGGAAAATGATGCATACAGCCTACACGGACCAGGCTAAGGTATTTGAAATAATACCCTACTTAAGGATAGTTCAAAAATTCAATTAACTGGGCATAAACCCCTACATAACTTGCTGGATTGCCACCTGGCTGATTGACAGGACCCAGAAAGTCATGATTGGTGTTACCATCTCCACCAAGAGACTGGTTACCAGTATGGGACCTCAGGGATCTATGCTGGGACCATTCCCATTTGACATCTACTTCTTGGAGGTAAAGGCTAAGGTCAAGGGTCTTTGGCTCGCCACGTTTACAGATAATTGCAAATTGGGAGCTATCATAGACACCCCCAATGATATAAACATCTTACAGGAGGGTTTAACACAGACAAATGACTAGCTTCAAAATTACAGACTAAAACTCAATGCCAAGGAATGCATTATAGTGTCTTTTTGGAAAACTGCTACCTAGACTAATTACTCCATTGTTAAGACACCCCTAAAAGTTGACCCAGTAGTCAGGGATCTGTGAATATATATAGACAGTAATCTAGCCTTTAATCAGCATATGGCCAAAGTAGGGACAAAATCATTCTATGTTGCCCAAATTATAAGCAAAGACATGGCATCTAGGTCCAAAGAAATCATATCACCACTTTATTCACCCCTTATCAGATCCACCATTGAGTATAATGTCCCCATCGGCATGTACCTGACCAAACATATGCAACAGATGGAATGTCCACAAAGATTCCTTATGAGGAGAATCTAGGTTATAAACGCATTGTACTATACAGACTACCATAAAGCCCTTGCTCTATACTCTGTCTCATACAGGTTACTGAGAGGCGATCTATGCCTGGCATACAAGGCATCCCTGGATCCAGCTGTGATGCACCTTTTGCAGATATGCAAAATGAACAGCATCAGAACCACTAGCTCCATGGATTTAAATTGTACTTGTGACATAAATAAAACATGCCCCCATTCTCTGGAACAGGCTCCCTATCCATGTGAAGCACACTCCATCCTTAACCCTAATTAAGCACAACATTGACCAATGAATGGGAAAATTGAAATTCACCTCAGGTCTGGCACCCATGTCTCTGGTAGACAGAGGCAGACAGCAGACAGTAATACTCAAAGTAATATATACCCCTACACGACCTCTAGAAACTTCCTTATTAATACACCTCCTCCTAATAAACATCCGTGATACATAGGAACATAATTGGGTTAGATTGCATGGCTAGGGCCTAGTGGTCATTAGCCTAGTATATAACTATGAACCTATGACTGTGCTGTATATGAGTTTTCATGAGGCTTTTGACATTGTTCCTTTTAGGATGTTGGTTATATAATTAAATGATGCAGGACTGAGATCTAGATGGTATACTGGATGATAAAATTGTTCAGCTGATTACAAGCAAGGTAGTTGTTGGTGGAGGTGGTTGTGAAGAGAAGTCAATGAACAGTGGAGTGCCAGATGGTTTAATTTTGTGTCAGATCTGTATACCGTCTGTCAAACACCTTTAAGTCTGAAGAAGAAGCCTAAATTGGTTGCCAGAATTGTATTCAAAACATTAGTCAGTGACACATTTGTGCAGGTACAAGAGTGCAACCATATGGCTTTTTTCAGAAGAATAAATTGAGAGTATACCAGGTATTTGCTGTTGCACTGTGATGGTGCAACCTCAGACAAGGTATATATAATTATTGAGAGTGTTGGGGGCAGCCTCCAACATCAGGTGTATGAAAATCTTGCCTTTATACAAAACACTTTTTATGCTGATCAGATTTGTGAAGTTTCATTTATTTGTGAGGCAGTCAGAAATTAATCACATTCCTACCAGGTGCTGATGAATTTATATAATGATAACATCAGTACTGGTTTGTTGTTAGATATTGAAAGCAAGCCTCTGCAAAGGCATTTAGTAGTATGGAGGGCAGATGATGGCTGGGATTTAATGAAAAAAGTGGAAGAGAGGAATCACTGAGAGTATGCATGTTTGGTGGGGTGGTCCTTAGTAATATATAGAAGAAAGATTTTTAATGTCATAATCACTCCTTAGCTGAATTATGGTACATGAGGTAAAAGACCAGTGGCAAAGTTCATTGATAAGGCTACATCTGGAGTACAGTGTTCATTTCTGGCAGATATAGTGGAAAGTGGAACGTTAAGCTGCTAGAAAGTATGCAGTACAGAGCTAACAAACTGGTGAAGGCAATGTCTGGGGATGAAAACAAAAATTTACAGCTGCACAGTATGCTTTAGAACAGCAAACAGAGACATGCTTTAGATGAATTGAATTGCTGGGGGTTAGAGACATCTTTGGCACTTAAGAGTAAGTACCTGGAAGAAACCAACATGGGTTCAAGACTGACTTAAGGAAAAAGTACTTAAAGAAGACAGAGGCAGAGCCCTAATATGCATTGGCTGAAATAATGTTACAGTATATGTCATCACAAAGGTTTAAGGATGCCTCAGAAAGAGCAAGAGAGTGACAGGGTAAGAATGTTGTATGGAGAGCAAAGTGCATTTTAGCAGCAATGCTGTGATGGAAATGACTATCAGCATTCCTGTCTTGGCTTGTATAGTGGTATATCTACTTTTACAGAATGTCAACATACAGTAATGAAATGAGTATGAAGTACTGAGCATTTAAAAGAGAAGGAATGACAAGTGTAACCAGGCATAAGCTATGTGCTCTACAATGTACACTTTATACTATCTTATTTGTGTGATACAATCAGATGCAGTATAATTTTATATTTACATGTTTTCTATATATTTGTTAAATTACCATTTTTTATAGTTCCTGGTTAGCAAAATGGGTTTTTGGTTTAAGCTTATCATTTAAAGAATTTCTTTAAAGGTCTGAAAAGATTTGCTTTTCAGAATTATGTCCCATCCTGTGTGATGAAGTTGCTCTTTGGAGCTTGGAGGTTACATTCTGAATCTTGGCATACTAGCCCAGAAATCCTGGCTGACACACACACAGAATGATACATAAACAATGAAAATGAATTAATTCTAATAAAAAAAAGTCTAAACTTGTTTATAAGACAAAAATAAATATGCCTAAAGCAGCGTATGAAGAGTATCCAATAATTTATTTTTTTACAACAGAATGTTCAAACTTAGAATGAAAAATTTCACTTTGTTGGTTCTAAATGGTCTTAGTGTCCTTCCTTAACACGTTTTAGACAGATGTGGCAAATTAAATCTGTAGGCCATCAAAGCTTTGTAACTATAAACTGCAGTAAATCACAGAAATATTTGATGATGTACACTTTAAGAATATGTTACCAATCAATATGGCCAGCAACTGATCAGATTTTAATAGGATTCATATTGACTCTTTGATGTCAGTAATAGGATATTGAGAATGAGTCCTCTGAAAACCACTCCCAGTGAGCCAAAACAGATGTATTTTTGAAGAGCACAGGTTCCCTGCACCCCCATATTGCAGTATGCTCCTCATGACCACTAACTTATATGTACTAACTCCTTGGTTGCACAACAGTAGAGAAGTAGAGAAGGGCAAAGTCATGTTTGCTTAATGTGGTAACTGACAATAATCATCTGTTATGATCTCAAATAAGTAACTACACAACTAGATAGAAACTTTACAAGTGGATCATTTGCATAAAGCTGTATAGATGAGAAGCCCTCAAGGGACTGCATGAGGAGGAGATTTTAAGGACCTCTGTACAACATTGTACTGGAAAGTACCAGCAGCTGTTGCCCTACCTATAAAGGTTGCCTATCTGACTCTCAACAGCAGCAGAATTTCTGAAGACAGACAGACGGACATATTTTGAAAACATTCATAAGCATTCAGCTTGTATTGTGGGGTTATTATATACAATCAGATTTACAACCCTGATCAAACTTATGAAAGTAGCATTTGTACTGCTCTGTACATAGTTCAGAAAAAGATGTGTTATACAAGGTCTTGAGCTAAAGTCTCACTTACTAAGAGAAAGTGGCTGGAACTCGATCATAACATGCTTTCTAAAATGCCCTGAGCATGAAAGATATGCACTTTGTTAAGATCTTGCGATAGAAACAGCAATATAGTAGTTTGCCGATTTCCAGAAATATACAATTAGATAACCCTGGCCTTTTAATGAAAACAGTGGAGAGAGGGAAAAGTAGGAGAATCTTTAAAATTATAGTTACAAGTGTTGAGCACTCTGGTGTCAGAGATGTCTGGTTCTGCAAGCCTGGTCTCTATTCATATTCCTCTAGTCTTTCCATTTGCTATTGACCTCTGCTGTTATGTCTGTATTCTGTATGACAGTAGCTCAGACATTTTCTTAATCTCCAGGACTAACTTTACCCTGTTAAAGGTTCGAGGTTGTAGGAGAGCTAGAACCTATCTTGACAACAATGGCATAAGAAAAAAAGAGCCAGTACTGGACAGGATAGTATTGTGTTTCAATATGCACACACACACACACACACACACACACACACACACACACACACACACACACACACACACACACACACACACACACACACACACACACACCTATACCATGCACAGCTATGGAAAATTCACTTAATGGACAGCAATGCTATTGTTTACACACACACACACACACACACACACACACACACACACACACACACACACACACACACACACACACACACACACACACACACACACACACACACACACACACACACACACACACACACACACACACACACACATGCACACATACACATTCACACCATACAAACCTATGTAAAATTTAGAACATAGCCAATTCACCTAATGGCGTGTTTTTGAAATGTGTGAGGAAACTGGAGCACATGCTAAAACCCATGCAGGTACAAAGAGGATGTGTGGACTCCACAAAGAAAGCACCTCTACTGGAAACCAAACCAGAGAGCTAAGACCTGTGAGACAGCAATGTTAATCATTGCACAGTTGTGCCTCCTATATCCTTACAATTCTTTTTTATTTGTCTGTGTAGGATGTATGTTTCACGTTTAAGTATCACAGACGTTCTCCACAATATATCAAGAACCAATTGTCTCTATCTCCTCATTTCTGTACCAAACTGTATAGATAGATATTAAAACCTTCAGTTTTTCTCTTCCCAAATTCATTGCTACCTTTTCCAAAAAAAAAGTATAATTTAGTCCACATTAAAAAAGGACTAAATCACTTTTGGTGTACTTTTTTCTGCAGCTTTACATATTTTATTGCTATCAGGAAAAATATCTCAAGCTACAGCATATGTTTTATCCTGTCCATACTGAGAAAGCTTTTTAGAACTCAACTATCTTTCTAGTTCTGCCTTTTCTTCATTTCACATTTTATGAAAGACTTTTTCATGTATACCATCAGCTAGCATATATTGTAAACAATACTACTTTTATTAACTCAACAATACATTTTTATTAGTTATAGTATATGCAAACAGAAAATATCCACATTAAAAAAAAAAAAGAATAAACTTTATGCATTCAGTCTGGTCTGCTTCATGAGGCTGAGTTACAGAGGTTCAGTAACCAGGGAGAAAAATCAAGTAGTAAAATGTTGTTATAGTACAATATCAGATCATCAATTAGCATATATAAAATGTATGTAGAAGACCAAAACCACTTAAAATACACAGTAACACAAATTGTGTTATGACACTCGATAAAAAAGATAAAACACAGCTTGTCAAAGTAAGCCAACCAAACTGGCTTATTGCTGAACTAAGCACAAACATATAAACTAAAGATGTTTTTGTAGGGTCAGCCCCCCCCCCCCCCACTCCAAGCTCTCTATAACTTCATGTGTGGGACCATGTCTGCTGTGGAATGTGGGTGTTTTTCAGGATGTTCACAAAGCAACAGATAGACCACACCACAGATAAGCTTCTGGCTTCCATGGGGTATATATTCAGACTGAACTCTCTGGATGGTATTCCAAATGCCATACAGTTTTTTGTACCTAAGTCATTAAAATATAAATCCATATATCGTATATATTACATTTCACTTTTAATTTATAAAGTATATGTATTTTAAAGATATTTACTAAGTAGCACACATTAATAAATTAACTTTTACCCCATACTAAGTATACCATAGGCTTTTTATGTCAATTGTATAAGATACATTGTATACCATTCAAGCTATATTCCATTAAGTGCAAATTTATATAAGTATCAGGACCAACTCTTGAATAGTCCATATATCTGTTTGGTTTAGTTAGTATATTATCAGACCTAGAACATTCAATAGGACTACTCACACTGGTCAGCTGATCTTTCTTGTTGGACATTTTTTTCTGCACTACACCTTTGTTGGGAGATATGACTTGAGGAACATCTTCTCTGTCACCAACTCTTGCCTGCAACAGTCTAGATAGCATCATTTTTTGTAACACTACAAGCTGTGATATTCTGATTGTGCTACTTCCTGTACTTAAATATGTTTATCTTGTACAGATATTTGGGATTCCTCCTATGTATATTTCCATCTTCCCCACAGTCAACTTAGAGTAAAGGTTCAGCTGTTTAGCAACTAATTCATCTTCAAACTGCAAACGTTCCATTGGCTTTATTATTTCTTCTGCCTTCAAGCTGTAACCCTAATACATTTCTGCAATTTCACTCAGTATAGCATTTATTTCTGCTGATTTTGTTTCATTTTAATTTGTATTGGTTTCCATTTGTCAGAAATGAAACTGAAGTAGGTAATTTGATTTTCGGATCACTGGAGTGGAATATTCCAGAATATTCCTATATTCCAATATTGGAGATGGCAATCATACTAGCTATTACTGCTGTTCTTTCTTATAAGATTATTTGCTGTTTGAATAGATCTCTGCATTATTCTGCTTGATTGTCGATAGTGTATCCTGCACATTATATGTTCAAATTCTTATTCATGCACAGGTCATTTGAATTCCAGAAAATTGTATTATGGTCATTGTCTGAAATGACATCAGATATCACCTGTCTTAAGCATATGGATTTTAATGCAGTCACGCATGCAATCACTGTCCCCCAGATTTACTAATCTACTGTGCAGGACTAGTCTAGTCCTGCAATGAAGCGCCCGTTTAGGAGCAGGACGTCAGTGCACCATGCATAGTAATGAGCTCCCAGGCTTACATGGAGCATGTATGAGTGCAGAGGGCGCGTCTCAGAGCAGATCTCTCAGAATAAACAAGCCCCTGCAATGTTGAACAGCAGAAAGTGGAAATAAATGAGCGAGACAGCACATAGGTGTCCACATATCCCCACCAACAGTCCCCCATGTGTACAACAGCAGCAGGACATAAAAATCAAAAGAAGGCACCCCTGTATTGTTTTCTAAAACTCCAAGTACAGCTAACCGTAGGTGCTTGGGTGGGCCCATTGCTTAGCTATGGTTAAAGCAGCCTAAAAGGCTGAAGAGGATAACAAGGATGATATATGCAAATGAAGCATCTCAGCAATAGTGTAGTGGGCAGAGCGTTCACCTAATGAGTAGGCATTCCCAGTTCAAGTCCCAGTGCAGCACAGTCTATTTTACATGGCAAAGCATGGTATAATCAATATTTGTATCGCAAAACTCACTAACTAACATATATTTATGAATTGGAGTACTGCAGGAAATGCACATGTGAAGAGTCATTATCATAATGAATAAGGCAGCAGTA